>NC_088238.1:44599923-44899923 GCF_036934945.1 Oncorhynchus masou masou
GCTGGACATTGGCGGGAACTGGAACGCGCTGTCGTACACATTGATCCAAAGCATCCGAAACATGCTCAATGGGTGACACGTCTGATGAGTAGGCCATGGAAGAACTGGGACATTTTCAGCTTCAAGGAATAGGGTACAGGTCCCTGCGACATGGTCTGTGCATTTTCATGACTAAACAAGAGGTGCTGGCGGAATGGCACGACAACGGGCCTCAGGATCTCGTCACGGTATCTCTGTGCGTTCAAGTTGCCATTGATAAAATGCAATTGTGTTCGTTATCTGTAGTTTATGCTTGCCCATACCACAACCCCCCCCCACTACCATGGGGCACCTGTTGACATCACAACATTGACATCAGCAAACCGCATGCCCACATGCAGCCATACACGTGGCCTGTGGTTGTGAGGCCGGTTGGACATACTGCCAAAATCTCTAAAACGACATTGGAGGCGGCTCATGGTAGAGAAATTAACATTCCCTGGAAACAGTTCTGGTGGACCATCCTGCAGTCAATTGCACACTCCCTTAAAACTTGAGATATCTGTGGCATTGTATAATGTGACAAAACTGGGTGCACCTGTGTAATGATCATGCTGTTTAATCAGCTTCTTGATATGCCACAGCTGTCAGGTGGATGGATTATTTTGGCAAAGGAGAAATGCTCACAAACAGGGAGGTAAACAAATTTGTGCACAACATTTGAGAGAAATCTGCTTTTTTTGTGCGTATGGAAAATGTCTGGGATCTTTTATTTCAGCTCATGAAACATGGGACCAACACTTTACATGTTGCGTTTATATTTGTGTTCAGTGTAGATGTCTATGTTTCACGGTCTTGGACATCTCAGTACAGTAGCAAACAGTACAATATAGCAGCATACCACCCTGCATACCACTGCTGATTTGTTTCTGAAGCTAAGCAGGGTTGGTCCTGGTTTCTGGATGGGAGTTCAGATGCTGCTGGAAGTGGTGTTGAAGGGCCAGTAGGAGGCACCCTTAACGGTCCCCCCATATATATATATATATATATATATATATATATATATATATATATATATATATATATATATATATATATATATATATATATATATATATATATATATATATATATATCCCAATACCTCAGGGCAGTGATTGGGGACATTGTCCTGTGTAGGGTGCTGTCTTTCGGATGGGATGTTTAATGGGTGTCCTGGTCACTAAAGATCCCATGGCACTTATTGTAAGAGTAGGGGTGTTAACCCTGGTGTCTTGGCTAAATTCCTAATCTGGCCCCTCATACTCATCACGGTAACCTAATCATCCCCTGTTTACAATTGGATCATTCCTCCTCTCTCCTGTAACTATTCCCCAGGTCGTTGCTGTAAATTAGAATGTGTTCTCAGTCAACTTACATGGTTAAATAAAAAAAAGTACAGTAGAGCAGTGATTCACGACGGGGAAATGTTGAATGATGTAAAACATTTTGTTATTTTTAGATGAAAAATACTGCAGTCTGATTTCAAACCACTAAAACCAGGTAGAGTGATTAAATACCTGTTGTTCTTAAATCACAGTATTTTCCATTTAGATCTAATAGCAGCGCTATTTAGCACATTTGGTTGAGTTTGTGATCTCAAACCAGTGAGCTCATTCACATTCTTCATCAAAAATATGGGCAAATTGAATTATTTACTATTTTCCTTTGTCATATAATTGCTACATTTACTGTCAATGTAGCATAAAAATGATCCTGATTGCATTTTGACCCCCCCCCCCCCAAAAAAAACGCAATGCGAATACTGGGTCACGACTGAGACAACCTGAGTAAATTTGTGTCCTGAAGCAAAACCAATTAAGAACCACTGCAGTAGAGTTCAGTACACCACAGTAAAGTACTGTACTCCACAGGGTTCACTTGCGCCGACATATTTTAATGTGTAACTGGGATTTTTTTTATTTAGGAACACCAATGCACCTAGAAAAATTAAGGAATATTTTTCATTGTGCTCCTAAATTTCTTTGCGTGCGCCTACATTTTTCTACTTAGGCGCGCACATGTGCTCCTTGTAAAATAGGTCAGCGTTAGAGCTCTGCCCTACTCTAGTGTGCTCTACTTTACTGTACTAAACTCTACTGTATTAAACTCTACTGTATGGTGCTAAACTCTACTCTACTGTATTAAACTCTACTGTATTCAACTCTACTGTATTGTGCTAAATTCTACTCTACTCTACTGTACTGTACTAAACTCTACTGTATTAAACTGTACTGTACTAAACTCTACTGTACCGTACTAAACTACACTGTATTAAACTGTACTGTACAAAACTGTACTGTACTGTACTAAACTCTACTGTATGGTGCTAAACTCTACTGTACTGTATTAAACTCTACTGTACTGTACTAAACTCTACTGTACTGTATTAAACTCTACTGTATTAAACTGTACTGTACTAAACTCTACTGTACTAAACTCTACTGTATTAAACTCTACTGTACTAAACTCTACTGTACTGTACTAAACTCGACTGTACTGTACTAAACTCTACTGTACTGTATTAAACTCTACTGTACTGTACTAAACTCTACTGTACTGTATTAAACTCTACTGTATTAAACTGTACTGTACTAAACTGTACTGTACTGTACTCTACTGTATTAAACTCTACTGTACTGTACTAAACTCTACTGTACTGTACTAAACTCTACTCTACTGTACTGTACTAAACTCTACTGTATTAAACTGTACTGGACTAAACTCTACTGTATTAAACTGTACTGGACTAAACTCTACTGTACTAAACACTACTCTACTGTATTAAACTCTACTGTATTAAACTGTACTGTACTAAACTGTACTGTACTAAACTGTACTGTACTAAACTGTACTGTATGGTGCTAAACTCTACTGTACTGTATTCAACTCTACTGTATTAAACTGTACTGTACTAAACTCTAATTGTACTGTACTAAACTCTACTGTATTAAACTCTACTGTACTGTACTAAACTGTACTGTACTGTACTAAACTCTACTGTATGGTGCTAAACTCTACTGTACTGTATTAAACTCTACTGTATTAAACTGTACTGTACTAAACTGTACTGTACTGTACTAAACTCTACTGTATGGTGCTAAACTCTACTGTACTGTATTAAACTCTACTGTATTAAACTGTACTGTACTAAACTCTACTGTACTGTACTAAACTCTACTGTACTGTACTAAACTCTACTCTACTGTACTGTACTAAACTCTACTGTATTAAACTGTACACAAACTCTACTGTATTAGACTATACTGTATTAAACTGTACTGGACTAAACTCTACTGTACTGTACTAAACACTACTCTACTGTATTAAACTCTACTGTACTGTACTAAACTCTACTGTACTGTACTAAACTCTACTGTACTAAACTCTACTGTACTAAACTGTACTGTACTAAACTACTGTACTAAACTCTACTGTACTAAACTCTACTGTACTGTACTAAACTCTACTGTATTACACTCTACTGTATTGCACTCTACTGTACTAAACTCTACTAAACTCTACTGTACTAAACTCTACTGTACTGTACTAAACTCTACTGTATTAAACTCTACTGTATTAAACTCTACTATACTGTACTAAACACTCCTCTACTGTATTAAACTCTACTGTACTGTACTAAACTCTACTGTATTAAACTCTACTGAACTAAACTCTACTGTACTAAACTCTACTGTACTAAACTCTACTGTACTGTACTAAACACTACTGTATTAAACTCTACTGTATTAAACTGTACTGTACTAAACTGTACTGTACTGTACTAAACTGTACTGTATGGTGCTAAACTCTACTGTACTGTATTAAACTGTACTGTACTGTATTAAACTCTACTGTATTAAACTCTACTGTACTAAACTCTACTGTACTGTACTAAACTCTACTGTATTAAACTCTACTGTACTAAACTCTACTGTACTGTACTAAACTGTACTGTACTAAACTCTACTGTATGGTGCTAAACTCTACTGTACTGTATTAAACTCTACTGTATTAAACTGTACTGTACTAAACTCTACTGTACTGTACTAAACTCTACTGTATTAAACTGTACACAAACTCTACTGTATTAGACTATACTGTATTAAACTGTACTGGACTAAACTCTACTGTACTGTACTAAACTCTACTGTACTATACTAAACTCTACTGTATTAAACTCTACTGTACTAAACTGTACTGTACTAAACTACTGTACTAAACTCTACTGTACTGTACTAAACTCTACTGTATTACACTCTACTGTATTAAACTCTACTGTACTAAACTCTACTGTACTAAACTCTACTGTACTAAACTCTACTGTACTGTACTAAACTCTACTGTATTAAACTCTATTGTACTGTACTAAACACTCCTCTACTGTATTAAACTCTACTGCATTAAACTCTACTGTATTAAGCTCTACTGTATTAAACTGTACTGTACTAAACGGTACTGTACTGTACTAAACTGTACTGTATGGTGCTAAACTCTAATGTACTACTGTATTAAACTACTGTATTACACTGTACTGTACTAAACTCTACTGTATTAAACTGTACTAAACTCTACTGTACTGTACTAAACTCTACTGTACTGTACTAAACTCTACTGTATTAAACTCTACTGTACTGTATTAAATCTACTGTATTATTAAACTCTACTGTACTGTTAAACACTCTACTGTATTAAACTCTACTGTACTGTACTAAACTCTACTGTATTAAACTCTACTGTACTAAACTCTACTGTACTGTACTAAACTCTACTGTACTGTACTAAACTACTGTACTGTATTAAACTCTACTGTATTACTAAACTCTACTGTATTAAACTCTACTGTACTAAACTACTGTATTAAACTCTACTATACTACTGTACTGTACTAAACTCTACTGTACTGTACTAAACTCTACTGTATGGTACTAAACTCTACTGTACTGTACTAAACTCTACTGTACTGTACTAAACTGTACTGTACTAAAACTGTACTGTATTAAACTCTACTGTACTGTACTAAAAACTCTACTGTATTAAACTCTACTGTATACTGTATTAAACTCTACTGTACTAAAACTCTACTGTATTAAACACTACTGTACTGTACTAAACTCTACTGTACTGTACTAAAACTGTACTGTACTGTACTAAACTCTACTGTATTAAACTCTACTGTATTAACTCCTCTACTGTATTAAACTCTACTGTACTGTACTAAACTCTACTGTACTGTACTAAACTCTACTGTATTAAACTCTACTGTACTGTACTGTACTAAAACTCTACTGTATTAAACTGTACTGTACTAAACTCTACTGTACTGTACTAAACTCTACTGTATAAAACTGTACTCTACTGTATTAAACTCTACTGTACTGTACTAAACTCTACTGTATACTAAACTGTACTGTATTAAACTCTACTGTACTGTACTAAACTCTAAACTCCTACTACTGTATTAAACTCTACTGTACTAAAACTACTGTACTAAACTCTACTGTACTCTACTGTATTAAACTCTACTGTACTGTACTAAACACTGTATTAAACTGTATATTAAACTCTACTGTATTAAACTCTACTGTACTGTACTAAACACCTCTACTGTATTAAACTCTACTAAAAACTACTGTACTGTACTGTACTAAACTCCTCTACTGTATTAAACTCTACTGTACTGTACTGTACTAAACTCTACTGTATTAAACTCTACTGTACTCTACTGTATTAAACTCTACTGTATTAAACTCTACTGTATTAAAACTATACTGTACTAAACACTCCTCTACTGTACTGTACTAAACTCTACTGTACTGTACTAAACACTCCTCTACTGTATTAAACTCTACTGTACTGTACTAAACTCTACTGTACAGTACTAAACTCTATGTATTAAACTCTACTGTATTAAACTCTACTGTACTGTACTAAACTCTACTGCAGTTCTCTACTAAACACCCTCTACTGTATTAAACTCTACTACTGTACTGTACTAAACTCTACTGTACTGTACTAAACTCTACTGTATTAAACTCTACTGTATTAAACTCTACTGTACTAAACTCTACTGTACTGTACTAAACTCTACTGTACTGTACTAAACTCTACTGCATTAAACTGTACTGTACTGTATTAAAATCTACTGTATTAAACTCTACTGTATTAAACTCTACTGTACTGTACTAAACACTCCTCTACTGTATTAAACTCTACTGTACTGTACTAAACTCTACTGTATTAAACTCTACTGTACTAAACTCTACTGTACTGTATTAAACTCTACTGTATTACACTCTACTGTATTAAACTCTACTGTACTGTACTAAACACTCCTCTACTGTATTAAACTCTACTGTACTGTATTAAACTCTACTGTACTGTACTAAACTCTACTGTATTAAACTCTACTGTACTGTACTAAACACTCCTCTACTGTATTAAACTCTACTATACTGTACTAAACACTCCTCTACTGTATTAAACTCTACTGTACTGTACTAAACTCTACTGTACTGTACTAAACACTCCTCTACTGTATTAAACTCTACTGTATGGTACTAAACTCTACTGTACTGTACTAAACACTCCTCTACTGTATTAAACTCTACTGTATTAAACTCTACTGTACTGTACTAAACTCTACTGTACTCTACTAAACACTCCTCTACTGTATTAAACTCTACTGTACTGTACTAAACTCTACTGTACTGTACTAAACTCTACTGTATTAAACTGTATTAAACTCTACTGTATTAAACTCTACTGTACTGTACTAAACACTCTACTGTATTAAACTCTACTATACTGTACTAAACACTCCTCTACTGTATTTAACTCTACTGTACTGTACTAAACTCTACTGTACTGTACTAAACACTCCTCTACTGTATTAAACTCTACTGTACTGTACTAAACTCTACTGTACAGTACTAAACACTCCTCTGCTGTATTAAACTCTACTGTATTAAACTCTACTGTACTGTACTAAACTCTACTGCAGTTCTCTACTAAACACCCCTCTACTGTATTAAACTCTACTGTACTGTACTAAACTCTACTGTACTGTACTAAACTCTACTGTACTGTACTAAACTCTACTGTATTAAACTCTACTGTATTAAACTCTACTGTACTGTACTAAACTCTACTGTACTGTACTAAACACTCCTCTACTGTATTAAACTCTACTGTATTAAACTCTACTGTACTGTATTAAACTCTACTGTACTCTACTAAACACTCCTCTACTGTACTAAACTCTACTGTACTGTACTAAACTCTACTGTACTGTACTAAACTCTACTGTATTAAACTCTACTGTATTAAACTCTACTGTACTGTACTAAACTCTACTGTACTGTACTAAACTCTACTGTACTGTACTAAACTCTACTGTATTAAACTCTACTGTATTAAACTCTACTGTACTGTATTAAACTCTACTGTACTGTACTAAACTCTACTCTACTGTACTAAACTCTACTGTACTGTACTAAACTCTACTGTACTAAACTCTACTGTACTGTACTAAACTCTACTGTACTGTACTAAACTCTACTGTATTAAACTCTACTGTATTAAACTCTACTGTATTAAACTCTACTGTACTGTACTAAACTCTACTGTACTGTACTAAACTCTACTGTACTGTACTAAACTCTACTGTACTGTACTAAACTATACTGTACTAAACTCTACTGTACTGTACTAAACTCTACTGTATTAAACTCTACTGTATTAAACTCTACTGTACTGTACTAAACTCTACTGTACTGTACTAAACTCTACTGTACTGTACTAAACTATACTCTACTGTACTAAACTCTACTGTACTAAACTCTACTGTACTGTACTAAACTCTACTGTATTAAACTCTACTGTACTGTACTAAACTCTACTGTACTAAACTCTACTGTATTACACTCTACTGTATTAAACTCTACTGTACTAAACTCTACTGTACTAAACTCTACTGTACTAAACTCTACTGTACTGTACTAAACTCTACTGTATTAAACTCTATTGTACTGTACTAAACACTCCTCTACTGTATTAAACTCTACTGCATTAAACTCTACTGTATTAAGCTCTACTGTATTAAACTGTACTGTACTAAACGGTACTGTACTGTACTAAACTGTACTGTATGGTGCTAAACTCTAATGTACTGTATTAAACTCTACTGTATTACACTGTACTGTACTAAACTCTACTGTATTAAACTCTACTGTACTAAACTCTACTGTACTGTACTAAACTCTACTGTACTGTACTAAACTCTACTGCATTAAACTGTACTGTACTGTATTAAAATCTACTGTATTAAACTCTACTGTATTAAACTCTACTGTACTGTACTAAACACTCCTCTACTGTATTAAACTCTACTGTACTGTACTAAACTCTACTGTATTAAACTCTACTGTACTAAACTCTACTGTACTGTATTAAACTCTACTGTATTACACTCTACTGTATTAAACTCTACTGTACTGTACTAAACACTCCTCTACTGTATTAAACTCTACTGTACTGTATTAAACTCTACTGTACTGTACTAAACTCTACTGTATTAAACTCTACTGTACTGTACTAAACACTCCTCTACTGTATTAAACTCTACTATACTGTACTAAACACTCCTCTACTGTATTAAACTCTACTGTACTGTACTAAACTCTACTGTACTGTACTAAACACTCCTCTACTGTATTAAACTCTACTGTACTGTACTAAACTCTACTGTACTGTACTAAACACTCCTCTACTGTATTAAACTCTACTGTATTAAACTCTACTGTACTGTACTAAACTCTACTGTACTCTACTAAACACTCCTCTACTGTATTAAACTCTACTGTACTGTACTAAACTCTACTGTACTGTACTAAACTCTACTGTATTAAACTCTACTGTATTAAACTCTACTGTACTGTACTAAACTCTACTGTATTAAACTCTACTGTACTGTACTAAACACTCCTCTACTGTATTAAACTCTACTATACTGTACTAAACACTCCTCTACTGTATTAAACTCTACTGTACTGTACTAAACTCTACTGTACTGTACTAAACACTCCTCTACTGTATTAAACTCTACTGTACTGTACTAAACTCTACTGTACAGTACTAAACACTCCTCTGCTGTATTAAACTCTACTGTATTAAACTCTACTGTACTGTACTAAACTCTACTGCAGTTCTCTACTAAACACCCCTCTACTGTATTAAACTCTACTGTACTGTACTAAACTCTACTGTACTGTACTAAACTCTACTGTACTGTACTAAACTCTACTGTATTAAACTCTACTGTATTAAACTCTACTGTACTGTACTAAACTCTACTGTACTGTACTAAACACTACTCTACTGTATTAAACTCTACTGTATTAAACTCTACTGTACTGTATTAAACTCTACTGTACTCTACTAAACACTCCTCTACTGTACTAAACTCTACTGTACTGTACTAAACTCTACTGTACTGTACTAAACTCTACTGTATTAAACTCTACTGTATTAAACTCTACTGTACTGTACTAAACTCTACTGTACTGTACTAAACTCTACTGTACTGTACTAAACTCTACTGTATTAAACTCTACTGTATTAAACTCTACTGTACTGTATTAAACTCTACTGTACTGTACTAAACTCTACTCTACTGTACTAAACTCTACTGTATTAAACTCTACTGTACTGTACTAAACTCTACTGTACTGTACTAAACTCTACTGTACTGTACTAAACTCTACTGTACTGTACTAAACTCTACTGTATTAAACTCTACTGTATTAAACTCTACTGTACTGTACTAAACTCTACTGTACTGTACTAAACTCTACTGTACTGTACTAAACTCTACTGTATTAAACTCTACTGTACTGTACTAAACTCTACTGTACTAAACTCTACTGTATTAAACTCTACTCTACTCTATTAAACTCTACTGTACTGTACTAAACTCTACTGTACTGTACTAAACTGTACTGTACTAAACTCTACTGTACTAAACTCTACTGTATTAAACTCTACTCTACTGTATTAAACTCTACTGTACTGTACTAAACTCTACTGTATTACACTCTACTCTACTGTATTAAACTCTACTGTACTGTACTAAACTCTACTGTATTAAACTCTACTGTACTAAACTCTACTGTACTGTACTAAACTCTACTGTACTGTACTAAACTCTACTGTATTAAACTATACTGTATTAAACTCTACTGTACTGTACTAAACTCTACTGTACTGTACTAAACTCTACTGTACTGTATTAAACTCTACTGTACTGTACTAAACTCTACTGTACTGTACTAAACTCTACTGTACTGTATTAAACTCTACAGTACTGTACTAAACTCTACTGTACTGTGCTGTTTAAACTTGTAAAACAGACGTCTATAATTGGTTCAGATTTGGACTGACAAAATGTCAACTACTTTACAACGTCCATGGACGTCGGGTGTCGGTCAGTGCTCAGTGGCTGAGGACGCTGGTTACAGTAAATGGAAAGTGAGGGGGCTCGTGGGTAGTGTCAGTAAGAGCCAGGAGAGGTGACATTAAAACAACATTTCTCTGCACCTATCTGGTGTATGTGACAATAAAACCTTTACAGTAACTGGAGATAGAGAGCCAGGGAGAGAGAGAGGGAGTGGTTGTTCAGACTGTTTTATCACTCTTTCTTTTACCACCAGACGACAGAAAGAGAAAGAAACCCGTTATGAGATGAACATGACAGTATGCCAGTGGAAGGGAGGACAGTAGCAGGTGACTCAACTGTTTGTGGCTACTATGATTTCCCAATCGTAGCCAAGTCAGTTGAAGTCATTCTGTTACAGATTTTTTGGTCATTCAGTTACTGATTTGGTAACAGAATGTTGTGTTTTAACCCCTTAATAAATGATAAACCAAATTGTTATTAGTAAAAACACTAACTAATTGATAGGTCTACCTTCACTTGTTACTTCTGTCTACTTTCATTATCCTCCCTCCTCACGCGGGAGAGAAATTGGAAAATATATTCAAGATATGTGGATTTTTGGTAACAGAATGACAAGACACTAGGCAATATTTCTTAAACTTACAGAAGGCAGATCATGTCTGCAAAACTAAATATAAGTGTTGATATTAGCTGGCAGGGTTCTTTACTTCAACATTATTGTGTTTTGATGTATTTCTAAAACCTTTTAAGACTTTTTCTGGAAGTTGTTTTCTAAGACTCCTTTTCCATTTGTTTGACCAGAAATCAAAGCCTTTATTTCTTTCAACTTTTTAGAAAAGAAAATGGTTGAAAAAACATATTAAATGCCTTAATTCCTCAAAAATAGACTCTTAGCTTTCATTTGACACCAAATTTGATGTGCTCCTATCAACTTCCCGTCCGTGCTAAGGGTGCTTCTTACATGGAAATTCTCTAGGGCATTCAACAGGCTGCGCACCAAATGACAACCTAATCCCTATGTCATGCACAGAGCCAATAGGACTCTGATCAAAAGTAGTGCACTATAAAGGGATTAGGGCTCCGTTTGGAACACAACATTAGTCCCTCCAGTTTGTCCCTTGTTATTGTGTTATCGCCATCCTATAATTGCTCAATTTAACGTCTTCATTAACCGTATTATTGCTTCGGCTGCCTAGGTTTTCTTTTTGCCAATAAAGCTATTTGAATTTGAAAGTGAGGAAGCGGAGACAGCGAGGTAATATGGAAGTTAATTAGAATGTGTTCTGATGGGGCGATGAGGATACAAACACTGATAACCCGATGCAAATAGTAATGAGACTTGGTTATGTGCAAAAAAAGACTCTTTCTTTGCTCCAAGAAAACGATTCTGTATTTTAGGTCAGTTTCAGCAGCTTGGGGTAGAAAACTGGTGCGGACATGATGTGACCTTGTAAAGGTTTGCAGGACTGTGAGTTATGTAATTGGAATACAATGCAAACGTTCACGGTGTGACACCTGTTCGATATTTTCCTTCCCGCTGCATTGTACATTCCATCTAGTTGTGTTTCTGTCTGTTTCTATTGCACCCTCATGTGTCCTCTCGCCCTCTCAGCTTATTTTCTCTCTTCTTCTTTCCGTCTTCCTATTCTATTCTCTCCCAACCCCTTGTCTTTATCCAATGCTTGTAGCCCCCAAGTGTGCATGTGTGTGTGTTTTTTTGAGCACACACATGTTCCAGAGTGTGTGTGTGTGTGGGGGGGGGGCTAGTCTCTTCCAGGACTTTCTATTCTCTAATTAAACCTCAGAGAGGGGAAAGAGAGAGACCAGTGGGCTACTCGAGTAGAGCCCAGAGCCCAGTGAGAGAGAAATCCTACCCACGCACCCAATAACCTAATCATAACCTAATCACACCAGGCCACAACACATTACATTTTCATGCTCAAAAACACATTAAAGAAGGCTACCAACTGAACTCAAGGCAAACTGGAGGAGGCTAAAATCACCTTGAGGACAGTGTCTGTGGCACCCTGTTAAACTTATCTCAGATCAGGGAGCAAAAACAGCAAAGAGAGGAAAAATCCATTCATAGTTAATAGGAAACTGATCTCGGGTCAGATCATAGACACTACAATTGCGATAAGGACAATGACTTTGTAGACCTGCTAAACTGATCTAAGATCAGTGTAATAACGGTCAAGGAGACCTCCAGGTCACACCCCTTCCTGGGGCTTGGGGAGAGGACAATCCATGGTGGACATCAAGGAGCGTGGCAGAGGTTAGGCTGCCTGGGGGGCCCTCCAGGTTTTGGGGCACGTCTGAGAGGCTTCTAATTGGATAATTGGTTCAATTACAGATCCCTAATTGGCCTAGCTAATGTTGCCGGGGGGTTGCTGAGGAGCAGCGGGGGGTGGTGGTGATGGATGAATAGAAGAGGGGGAGAGAGAGAGGAGGGAGGAGGAGGGAAAGAGACAGGGATGGCAATACTCGCTTATTAAAGATGGTACATCAGCAAAACACTCTGTATTTTTTATTGTTACTGTTATTATTATTATTACTATTTTAATTATTAGAAGAGAAGAGAGGAGAGCACACCACGTCATCGGCAGAGCCGTCAGTGTGAAAGCAAAAGCCTATAAAAGCATTCACTTGTGTGTGTGTGTGTGTGTGTGTGTGTGTGTGTGTGTGTGTGTGTGTGTGTGTGTGCGCGCGCCCGTGTACAGCACGTCTGTGTGTGCGTGTGAGTTCTGTTCTCTCCACTTGGCCCTGTGGACCTTCTAGCATCTTCTCTCCTCTCCACTGAGCCACGGAGCTCATCTGAATTGGGCTCCAGACCCACAGTACAGTACAGACATTCAGCATTAAATCCTTCCTCTGGAGTTGGGTCGGGTATGGCTTGCCTGACCACTTTAGTCTCCAGGTGTTTCTATAGCCTCTTCTCTCTGTCACAGTGGTCTGTTCTAAAGGCCTCGCTTGTCTGACAGAGGTGTGACTGGCGACAGCTTGGTTCCAATGCAACTTTCGACAGTGGACTCTCAGAAACCCTCGTTCTACTAGCGTTCTACTAGCGAGAGATAATAACCTAGCCAACCAGACAGTGTGTCGGTGTGTGTGTGCGCCCGTGCATGCATGGAACCAGAAAGCAGCCCATTGAGTCGTCAAAGAAGCAGGGGAGATATCTGGGTATACGATGGGTGAGTGTGTGTGTGTGTGTGTGCGTGTCCTTCCCGACAACACCAATCAATCGCCTCTATTAAACCCTCAGGGAAGAAAATTGAGGAACAGCCATAACCGAACACTGTTTTAAAGCCCCTCTCTGGTGGAGAGGCACAGCCATAAAAACAGACGGACACCGCAGAGGATCCACAAATAAAACAGACGGACACTGCAGAGGATCCACAAATAAAACAGACGGACACCGCAGAGGATCCACAAATAAAACAGACGGACACCGCAGAGGATCCACAAATAAAACACACGGACACCGCAGAGGATCCACAAATAAAACAGATGGACACCGCAGAGGATCCACAAATAAAACAGACGGACACCGCAGAGGATCCACAAATAAAACAGACGGACACCGCAGAGGATCCACAAATAAAACAGACTGACACCGCAGAGGATCCACAAATAAAACACACGGACACCGCAGAGGATCCACAAATAAAACAGACGGACACCGCAGAGGATCCACAAATAAAACAGACGGACACCGCAGTGGATCCACAAATAAAACACACGGACACCGCAGAGGATCCACAAATAAAACACACGGACACCGCAGAGGATCCACAAATAAAACAGACGGACACCGCAGAGGATCCACAAATAAAACACACGGACACCGCAGAGGATCCACAAATAAAACAGACGGACACCGCAGAGGATCCACAAATAAAACACACGGACACCGCAGAGGATCCACAACTAAAACACACGGACACCGCAGAGGATCCACAAATAAAACAGACGGACACCGCAGAGGATCCACAAATAAAACACACGGACACCGCAGAGGATCCACAAATAAAACAGATGGACACCGCAGAGGATCCACAAATAAAACAGACGGACACCGCAGAGGATCCACAAATAAAACACATGGTACACCAGAAGAAACACTCTGATGGCCACTGTTTTATCTCTCTTTCCCTCCATTCCTCCAGACCTTCACTCTTTCATCCCTCCATCTCATCATGAAACGTTTTTTTGGTTCTAAAATCAGCCCAGCTCCTTCCTTTTCATTTCAAAACGAATTCCAAATGTCAGGTGACAGTCTCTCTTTCCCTCTCTCCAGACCTTGTGTGTTCATGTGTGTCATCATGTGTGTGTGTGGTGTCTAAAATCAGCCCAGTGTTGTTTTCATTTGAATTCCAAATGTCAGGTGTGTGTGTGTGTGTGTGTGTGTGTGTGTGTGTGTGTGTGTGTGTGTTAGTGGTGAGTGGGTCAGCTGTTTGTTCACCCACACCCGCCCGCAATTGATAATAACCTATCCACAACCGCCTGACTATAGGTGGTAAAGTGAAAAGCTGAAGCCCGCACCCGACCCCAGCCCGCTGTAGAGACGGGAGAATGATTTCCTGACAGGGGGTGCAGGATCCCCCCCCCCCCCCAATTTATGTTTCTGCTTATAATTTCCTACATTTTGGTCGGCTATTTGTTAAGCAACTTGTCTATAATTAGATACACGCAGCTTCTCTTCTGTCATTAGCCTATATGTTGCCCTAGAAGACTTAAATAAACCCTTGCTCACCAGAATAATGACATAAATCGATAGTATGCATTCTTCAATCTAGATGATTTCAGTACAATTCTATGTCATCTCTGCCTCGTTCGGGGAGCGAAGTCATTTCAGTACCGGGGTGAAAATGCTCAAATCAGTTTGACCGGTTGTAAGGAAATAGAAAGCTGTGAAAACGACCCAACATTATATTTCTCCACTCCTGTTCCCGAGTCAAAATGTAGTCTATATTTGGTGTACTATTTTACTGCTAGAAATGCATAGTTCTGCAGGGGTTAGTATTTAGGCTATGTGAGAGGTTATAGACCTACAGTCAGTGTCCTGATTTCCATTTAACCCATCTGAACAGTGGGCTGCAGTTCCCTTTTTGCCTCGGGGGATCGGCATGAACGTTTTCACCCCGTTCCCATAGATTTTGGCAATTGGTGTGCAGGCTATTTGGCGTACCTACAGTTAGGCCCTAGTGGCAGCCTAGTGGTCAGAGCGTTGGACCAGTCAACTGAAAGGTTGCGGGATGGAATCCCTGAGCTGACCAAGTAGAACTCTGTTGTTCTTCCCCTAAGTAAGGCAGATAACCCCCTGTTCCCTGGGCGCTGTGGATGTTGAGTAAGGCAGCCCTCTGTGCCTCTCTGATTCAGAGAGAGTTAAATGCGGAAGGCATTCAGTTGTACAACTGACTAGGTCTTATGCACTAATGCCAGATAACCTACAATAATGAAATAATAAATCTCAATGTAGCCTATTGATATAAATTGCAGGCGAATGACACATTTTGTAAGGTATTGTTTTCTCTTTAATGACCCACAGTCCCCATGGTTATATCCGAGGGGCGGGTGGGTTTAGGGTTGTTGAATAGTGTGTAACTATTTAATGACCCTACACACTATTCAACAACCCTAAACCCACCCGCCCCTCGGATATAACCATGGGGACTGTGGGTTATGAGTCACCCACACACCGCCAGTGTGTGTGTGTGAGACTATGTGTGTGTGTGTGTGTGTGTGTGTGTGTGTGGGGAGGGGGGGGGGTTCAGGCATAAGCGTTGGGATTCTGAAGCTTTTTTCTTTTCTTTTTGGTTGTTGTATTATTTGACCCCTTTGTCCCTCCATCGGTAGTAAGTAGTTACTGTCTTGTCTCATCGCTGCAATGCCCGTACGGACTCAGGAGAGGCGACGGTCTAGAGCCATGCGTCCTCCGAAACACAACCCAACCAAGCCGCACTGCTTCTTGACACAATGCCCACTTAACCTGGAAGCCAGCCGCACCAATGTACACCTAGCGACCTGGTCGCGTGCACTGCGCCCGGCCCGACACAGGAGTCGCTAGTGCGCCATGAGACAAGGATATCCCTGCCGGCCAAACCCTCCCTAACCCGGATGACGCTGGGCCAATTGTGCGCTGCGTCGCCCCATGAGCCTCCCGGTTGCGGCCGGCTGCGGCAGAGCCTGGGCTCGAACCCAGAATCTCTGGTGGCACAGCTAGCACTGCGATGCAGTGCCTTGGACCACAGTGCCACCCGGGAGGCCCCGTGATCCTGAAGTTTTGACATAATGACGATGTAAGGTGTTGACTGAGGGACCAGATAGCCCTATTTGTCTTTCCGGGTGCCAAGCGGAGCGTACGTTGTGGGGGGTAGGGCGAAGGAGGGGGCGCCACAATCTCCTGTGCCAGGTGGAGCACTCTGCATTCTGGGAGGCGGCCGGTCACCGTGGTGACAGGAGGCCGAAAGCTCCAGATGGAATGGCCATGCCAAGACAGCAGCCGTTCACGCCACTGTCCACCACAACCGTCTAAGTCCTTCACTACTATGTCATCGTGGCATCGTCCCCTCCAATCACAACCTCTCCATCTGTCTGGCTGTCCGCCAGGGAGGAAGGGGGGGACACGTTGACCCAGAGTTCAGAAGAAAAGTGAACAAGGGAGGGAGCGAGGGAGCGAGGGAAGAAGAGAGAGAGAGTCTTCCCGAAGAGACAGTGATCAGATGATGCCCTCTCGTTCAGACACCAAGGACCTGATGGTTTGTTTGAAAACTCTCTCTCTCTCCTCTCTCTCTCCTCCCTCTCCTCTCTCTCTCCTCTTCTTCTCCTCTCCTCTCTCCTCCCTCTCTCCTCTCTCTCTCTCCCTCTCTCTCTCCTCTCCCTCTCCTCTCTCTCCTCGCTCTCCTCCCTCTCCTCTCTCTCTCCTCTCCCTCTCCTCTCTCTCTCTTCTCTCTCTCCTCTCCCTCTTTGTCTCTCTCTCTCTCTCTTCTATCCTCTCTCTCTCTCCCTCCACTCTCTCTCTATCCTCTCTCTCTCTCCTCTCTTCTCTCTCTCTCCCCTCTCTCTCTATCCTCTCTCTCTCTATCTCCTATCCTCTGTCTCTCTCTCTCTCTCTCTCTCCTCTCCCTCTCCCTCTCTCTTCTCTCTCTCTCCTCTCTCTCTCTCTCCTCTCTCTCCTCTCCCTCTTCATCTCTCTCTCTCTCTCCCTCTCCTCTCTCTCTCTCTCTCTCCACTCCCTCTTCCACCAAAGCCAATATACAACATGAGACCAGTCACAGTTGTCTAAGTGCCCGACTGATCTATTATTGAAAATTTTCAGCTTCAGCATTATTGATGCTAAGACCCTTCTGATCTCACAGTGTGTGTGTGTGTGTGTGTGTGTGTGTGTGTGTGTCGTCTGATCTCACTGTCTGCACACTTCACTTGTCAGCCGAGTTCATTAATTTACTGTAATGTTTATTCACTGTTGATCCCCCCTCAAATCCCTGGACTTCCTTCCTTCCTTCATTCAGCCACACACACACACCCACACACACACACGCACGCACGCACGCACGCACGCACACTCACACACATACACACGCACACACACACACACACACACACACACACACACACACACACACACACACACACACACACACACAGGTAAAATACTGAAGCAAAAATGGCCTGATAGGCTGGCAGTTGAAGTAGAGTTACAAAGGAGAGGAGGGAGGGTGAGAGAGAACAAGAGAAAGAGAAAGGGGGAGACACACCAGGAACAATACAAAGGCAAGAGTTAAAATAAAATATTTACAGGGTTGAATTTGTGTGAGAGCGTGGTTTCTGCCGAGGGTCAGTGGCTCTGGGTCCAGTTATGATGAGCATGAGACTGGGCATTAATTATCCAGCTACTGGGTGGATTAAGCACGGTCTGACAATCAGAGACTGACACACAGAGATTGACACAGAGAGTCTGACACACAGAGTCTGAAACACAGAGACTGACACACAGAGACTGACACACAGAGGGACCTAGGATACCAATGGGACCCTTATCTAGTTCACTACTTTAGACCAGAGCCCTATGGGGAGGGGGAGAAAAGGGGGACATCACTCTACTTGTCTTGTCTACATACATGCCCATACATACACCTAATACACACATGCATACACCTAATACACACAGGCATACACCTGATACACACACACATACACCTAATACACACATACATACACCTAATACACACACACATACACCTAATACACACATACATACACCGAATACACACATATATACACCGAATACACACAAACATACACCTAATACACCCAGGTATACCCCTAATACACACATACATAGCCCTAATACACGCATATATACACCTAATACACACACACATACACCTGATACACACAGATATACCCCTAATACACACACACATACACACACATACCTAATACACACATACATACACCTAATACACACATACATACACCTGATACATACACCTAATACACACATACATACACCTATTGCACACATACATACACCTAACACACACAGACATACACCTGATACACACAAACATACACCTGATACACACATACATACACCTAATACACACAGATATACACCTAATACACACATACATACACCTAATACACACATACATACACCTGATACATACACCTAATACACACATACATACACCTGATACACACATACATACACCTATTGCACACATACATACACCTAATACACACAGACATACTCCTCATACACACAGACATACATGTGATACATACATACATACACCTGATACACACAAACATACACCTGATACACACATACATACACCTAATACACACAGATATACACCTAATACACACATACATACACCTAATACACACATACATACACCTGATACATACACCTAATACACACATACATACACCTGATACACACATACATACACCTATTGCACACATACATACACCTAATACACACAGACATACTCCTCATACACACAGACATACCTGTGATACATACATACATACACCTGATACACACAGACATACACCTGATACACACAGACATACACCTGATACACACAGACATACACCTGATACACACAGACATACCACTGATACACACAGACATACACCTGATACACACAGACATACACCTGATACACACAGACATACACCTGATACACACAGACATACACCTGATACACACAGACATACACCTGATACACACAGACATACACCTGATACACACAGACATACACCTGATACACACAGACATACACCTGATACACACAGACATACACCTGATACATACAGACATACACCTGATACACACAGACATACACCTGATACACACAGACATACACCTGATACACACAGACATACACCTGATACACACAGACATACACCTGATACACACAGACATACACCTGATACACACATACTAATAGGCAAGAAAACAGATGCACACACACCAGATACATTGAGGCAGGGGATAGAGAGCTATACCAAGCCCCTAACACAGGGGTCTACACAACTAGTATAGTGTGTGTGTGTGTGTGTGTGTGTGTGTGTGTGTGTGTGTGTGTGTGTGTGTGTGTGTGTGTGTGTGTGTGTGTGTGTGTGTGTGTGTGTGTGTGTGTGTGTGTGTGTGTGTGTGTGTGTGTGTGTGCGTGTGTGTGTGTGTGTTCGCGTGCGTGTGTGTGTGTGTGTGTGTGTGTGTGTGTGTGTGTGTGTGTGTGTGTGTGTGTGTGTGTGGGACTTATGGCCGGGCGGACTGTGGTGTTGCATCAAACCCAGCCCCTGCATTGTGCTCTGAATGCCTGGGTCCTTCTGTCTGTCTGTCCCAACACAGCCTTCCTGACTGGCTAACTGACTCCTCTAGAAATCAACTGGAACGAACTGCACTCACACACATTCTAATGAAACACACAAAGACGTATGCACACATACACGCATGCCGGCATGCAGGCACGCACAATCACAGTCCCAGAGCACAGTCCCAAAGCCGATCAAACAGCGCTCAGCCGACATCCACAGGGACAGGGACAGGGCCAGGAGAGAGATCCAGGAGAGGCAGAGGACGACACCACTTAAGCCCAGGAGGAAAGCCGCTCAGAGGGGTGGAGGACACAGCCAAGGGCCCTGAGGGATGGGCGGTTACTGCTATAGTACGATAAGAGATGGTTACTATTAAAATAGGTTATTAAAATGACCATACACTCACAGGACAGTTTATTGGATTGCTCTTACAGACCGTGTGTCACGTGGCTATGACTTGGTAAAAAAAGCAGGCAGACAGGCAGACAGGCATCGAGGCTTTCAGTTACTATTCCATTGAACGTTAGAATGGGCAAAATAAGTGACCTAAGCGGCTTTGAGCGTGGTATGACTGTTGGTGCCAGGCGCGCCAGATCTCAGAAACGGACGGCCTCCTGGGCTTTTCACACACGACAGTGTCTAGGGTTTATCAAGAATGGTGTGACAAACAAAAAACATCCAGTTAGTGGCAGTCCTGTGGGCGAAAAACAGCTCATAGATGAGAGGTCGAAGGAGAATGGCAAGAGTCATGCAAGCTAACAGGCGGACCACTAACAGACAAATAACGTCGCAGTACAACAGTGTTGTGCAGAACGGCGTCTCGGAACTCAGAACTCGTCGCTCCTTGTCACAGATGTTGCAGCAGACGACCACACCGGGTTCCACTCCTATCAGCTAAAAACTAGAAGAGGCAGCTCCAGTGGGCACGCCATCACCAACACTGGACAACTGAGGAGCGGAAAAACATTGCCTGGAACGTGACAGTGAGTGTACTTGAGTGGCCTGGTCAGTCCCCAGACCTCAACCCTATAAAGCATCTTTGGGATGAGATGGAGCAGGCTGTTCACAGCATGAATGTCCCGCCGTCCAATCTGCAGCAACTGTGTGATGCCATCGCGTCAGCATGGACCAACATCCCAGTTGAATGTTTCAGACATCTTGTAGAATGCCCCGGAGAATTCAGACTGTTCTGGAGGCAAAAGGGGTCCGACCTGGCACTAGATGAGTGAACCTAATAAACTGGCCGGTGAGAGTATATCTCTCTAAGTGTGTTTGACCTTGCCTAGGACTACGAGTCCTACACTTATGGTGCTTATCATTTACTTTCCCTTTGAGATCAAGTGACTGAGCTGGAATGATCCCGTGTCCAACATTAGCTCCAAGCAGCAGTTAGTCAGCCAGCTGTATGTTGTCATTGGAAGAGAACATTAACAGGTAGACATATGGAGTGGGAGAAGCTGAGCTGTAGACAGAAGGCTGGGGGGACTGGAGCTGGTGAGGGGCCACGAGTACTAGAGATCCTGGTGGCAGAGTTGGAGGGCAGGGGCAGACTGGGGACAAGGATGCCACCCAGGAGGTATGGAGGGTCTGACAGATAGGTTGAATGACACATGCAACAGCATCGCAATGTTACACCATTAGTGATATTGTTGATGTTTGATTTTGCCCCAAATCAGTGATGCTGATGCCCACCAATGCGCCAAAAACCGGAATCCTTTTTTTCTCTCTCGATTAAATTAAATGAAATTCAATAAACTTTATTTATCCCCACTGAGCAATTATTAAGGCTTGAAAACGTCGTCCATAAAACACACAACAACACGATAGATACATAACCAACAACATACTGTGTACTCCCCCCCTACCCCGGCTCTCTCCACATGTATCTCTCTCTCCATCTCTGTTGGATATCTAATAGCATGTGAATGAATATTCATCCAGTTGTCTGATCCAGTGGTTGTGTCGGAGCGCCATGTTGATTTAACTACAGAGGGAGTGGACGAGGCAGCGCAAATGAATATACATGGAGATCACTACACATGGAGCACCAATGATAATGAGATGCAGTAGATATTTATGGTGGTTGATCTCTAATTAGTATTATTAGGTGGGGATTGATTGACTCCTCTCTCTCTCTCTCTCTCTCTCTCTCTCTCTCTCTCTCTCTCTCTCTCATATTAAACGGAGATGTTGTGTCACTGGCCTACACACAATACCCCGTAATGTCAAAGGCAATCCTAAATAAGTTCAGGAGTAAAGAGTTGCTTAACAATTTACGTTATACTATAAATCGCATGGACTCATTCCGTGTGCAATAATAGTGTTGAACATGATTTTTGAATGACTACCTCATCTCTGTACCCCACACATACAATTAATTATCTGTAAGGTCCCTCAGTCAAGCAGAGATTTTCAAACGCAAAGACCAGGGATGTTTTCCAATGCCTCGAAGAAGGGCAACTGACATTGAATATCCCTTTGAGCAGGGTGAAGTTATTAATTACACTTTGGATGGTGTGTCAATACACCGAGTCACTACAAAGAACCAGGCATTTTTTCCTAACTCATGAGGTCATTGGTGACTTGAAAACATTTATTTTGACAATTAGGATGAAGGAAGTTAGAGATAGTTCCGTGACACAATGCTAACTAGCGTTAGCGCAATGGCGGAGTCTATGGGTATCTACTAGTATGCCGATGCCAATAGACTTTCAGTCTATTGGCTAGTTTGCAATTGTGCTAGCGGTAGTGAACAACTTCCTTCAAAACTGCACGAAGAGACATGAAAATGGTATCCTGGTTTCTGGGTTAAGCGAGCAGTGAGTTAAGAAGCAGCATGGTTTGGCGGGTCATGTTTTGGAGGACACAGTCTTGAAGTCTTTGGATGTTTACTACACTAGCTTACTCACTCTGTTTAGCACATGGCCTCACATGTAAATCCTTAAAGGTGGAGCTAAGGCTTAAGAGGGTGTGAATGATGCTGAATGAGTGTAGACAAATTACAGCTCTCCAGTAGGTTTACCAAAATATTCATGTGCCATTTTCTCAAAAGTGGGGTTACAAGTTTATCAACTTTCAAAGCAGAATTACTTTCCCATTGTTTCTCAACTGCAGTGGATGATATACCATTTTGTAGCTCTGAGTCTTTACTTTTATCCAATGATAAGACCGAATCAAGACGGTCGGTCACAAATGTTGCACAATCCCATTGTGGAAAGCTCTTAGAGACTTTCCCAGAAAGACTCACAGCTGTATCGCTGCCAAAGGTGCTTCTACAAAAAGTATTGACTCAGGGGTGTGAATACTTATGTAAATGAACTACTATTTCTGTATTTTATTCATAATAAATTTGCTAATGTTTCTAAAATCATGTTTTCACTTTGTCATTATGGGGTATTGTGTGTAAAAAATAAATATGTAAAAAATGTTCTAACACAACAAAATGTGGAATAAGTCAAGGGGTATGAATACTTTCCAAAGGCCCTGTATCTCTGTTTCTGTCTCTTTGGCTCTCCATCTCTTCCCTCCTCTCCTCTCCTCCTCAATCTCTCCATCTCTCTGTGACAGAACATGTTTGAGGTGTCACATCACTTGAAGTGGCTCCGTGTGATACCAACCACGTCGACTCACGCTTCCTCTCTCTCTCCCGCGCTCCTCTCTGGTGAATCGGGGCCTCTGCCCCTCGGCTCCCTGGGAAAACAATGAGGCGACTGCTCCACGACTGAAGAGCAAACGAGTGGAGAGTGAGAGAGGAGGAGAGGACCGCGAGAGAGAGAGAGATAGGAAGGAGGCAGCTTATATAGTATATGGAGGATGTGAGCTGCAGCTTGTTTTGTACTGTCGTCCTCAGGGTGGGTCACACAGATTTGCGGGGAGCGAGTTTATTCCTAGCACCGCCGTTTGGTGAAAGCCAATCATTAATCACAAGGAGGTGTTTATGTATTTACACTACAACACGTCTTCAGTCATCCTCACGCGTCTAGCTGTGCCTGGGCACGGCAGTGTGTGTGTGTGTGTGTGTGTGTGTGTGTGTGTGTGTGTGTGTGTGTGTGTGTGTGTGTGTGTGTGTGTGTGTGTGTGTGTGTGTGTGTGTGTGTGTGTGTGTGACAGCAGTATGTATGGCGGCAGTTTAGCCCCCGGGGCAACATCCTACAAAAGTCCTGTATTAATTATGAGTGTACTGTATGTGATGTGTCCGTGTGGCGCGTGTGTGTGTGTGTTTTTGACTCATTAAGCACTGAGCGACGATGAGATCAGAAAGTAGGTTACCCTGTTTTTTTTCTCCCCTCAGCAGTTTCTCTCTACCCTCCCTCCCTCCCTCCAAACAGCAGCATGAAAAAATGAATAAGACATTGCAGCCCTTGCCTTGTGCTTTAATGTTTGATAAGCGCTCCGAGCCCCTGCCGTAATGAGAAGGGCCCAAGAGGGGAGTGCGACAATAAACTCACTTCTTTATACAATGACGTATATACAGATGCTAAGAGCAGGGGGGCAGAGAGGAAAGAAAGGGTAACCCTCCCTCCTTCATTCCATCCCAGTCTCTCTCGCTCTTTCCTTCCTTCCCTCCCTCCCCCATCTCTCTCTCTCCTCTCCCCTGGGAGCGATTTCAAAGAGATATACAGAGCTAGATGCACATCCGCTCCCTCCCTAAATCTCTTAACGGCTGAGCCGGAGCCTCTGTTGCATTGTGGGGAGGCGGGAGGGGAGGAACAACGACCCTCTCATGAAAGGAGAGGACACACTCACACACTTCTCTCTATATCTTTTTTAGAGCCCATCTCAAGCCTGTCTGCAGTCCTAGAAAGACATATAGAGACCCTACACAAGTCATACAGTGTACATCATACAGCGGTAGTTACTATTTAGCCATGCTGGAAAAGACTTATGTCGGGCGGTTTCTAAACCACAATTCGGTTTTTACTCACTAACAATAACCCATAACACCCTACCCAACTCATCTTTAATCTAAGGTGCCTTCGGGAAAGTATTCAGACCCCTTGACTTTTTACACATTTTGTTTGGTTACAGCCTCATTCTAAAATTGATTAAATTGTTTTCCCCCTCATTAATCTACATACAATACCCCATAATGACCAAGCAAAAACGGGTTACTATAAAAAAAATCTAAAATAAAAAAAATGGAAATATCATATTTACATAAGTATTCAGACCCTTTACTGAGTACTTTGTTGAAGCACCTTCGGCAGCGATTACAGCCTCGAGTCTTCTTGGGTATGATGCTACAAGCTTGGCACACCTGTATTTGGGGAGTTTCTCCCATTCTTCACTGCAGATCCTCTCAAGCTCTGTCAGGTTGGATGGGGACCGTCGATGCACAGCTATTTTATATTTTTATATCAGGTTCAAGTCCGGGCTCTGGCTGAGCCACTCAAGGACATTCGTTGTCTTGGCTGTATGCTTAGGGTCATTGTCCTGTTGGAAGGTGAATCTTCGCCCCAGTCTGAGGGTCCTGAGCACTCTGGAGCAGGTTTTCATCAAGGATCTCGCTGTACTTTTCTCCGTTCATCTTTGCCTCGATACTGACTAGTTTACCGAGGAGTGGATTCCGCCTGACCACTCTACCATAAAGGCCTGCTTAGTAGAGTGCATGCAGAGATGGTTGTCCTTCTGGAAGGTCTCCCAGCTCTGTCAGAGTGACCATTGGGTTCTTGGTCACCTCCCTGACCAAGGCCCTTCTCCCCCGATTGCTCCATTTGGCCGGGCGACCAGCTCTAGGAAGAGTCTTGGTGGTTCCAAACTTCTTCCATTTAAGAATGGTGGAGACCACTGTGCTCTTGGGGACCTTCAATGCTGCAGAAATGTTTTGGTACCCTTCCCAAGATCTGTGCCTCGACACAATCCTGTCTCGGAGCTCTATGGACAATTCCTTTGACCTCATGGCTTGGTTTTTGCTCTGACATGCATTGTCATCTGTTTCCAACTGTTTCCAAATCATGTCCAATGAATTGAATTTACCACAGGTGGACTCCAATCAAGTTGTAGAAACATCTCAAGGATGATCAATGGAAACAGGATGCACCTGAGCAAAATGTTGAGTGTCATTGCAGAGGGTCTGAATACTTATGTAAATAAGGTTTTTCAGTTTTTTTTATTTTAATACATTTGCCAACATTTCTTAAAAATAGTTTTCCCTTTGTCATCATAGGGTATTGTGTGTAGATTGCCGAGGAAATGGTTTAATATAATCAATTTTAGAATAACAAAATGTGGGAAAAGTCAAGGAGGTCTGAATACTTTCTGAAGGCACTGTACAACAAACAGCTCATTTATTTGCCCATTTGCCCCCACACTATAGTCCTTTGTATCATGCCAATCTAGCAACTACCCTACAGCCCACTAAACTCTCCCCTCCCATTCATTCTAATGGGACCATAACCACTGATGTTCTTGGAACATGCCTTTCTAGCAACTACCCATCCCTAAAACCCAAAGCCCACTCTCCCCCCATCCATTCTAATGGGACCATAACCACTGATGTGCTTGGAACATGCCTTTCTAGCAACTACCCATCCCTACTCTCCCCCCATCCATTCTAATGGGACCAAACCACTGATGTGCTTGGAAATGCCTTTCCAACTACCCATCCCTTCCCCCATCCATTCTAATGGGACCATAACCACTGATGTGCTTGGAACATGCCTTTCTAGCAACTACCCATCCCTAAAACCCAGATCCCACTCTCCCCCCATCCATTCTAATGGGAACACTGCCAGAGCAGCCACAATAAAGTGACACCATTTGAGCTGGGAGCGATGTGGGATTATGGCGTCCGTTCTGTAAATTAATTACTGTGGCCAATAATAATTATGACCAGAGCCTTGGCAGTAAGCAGGAGGGGCAGATTGTGACAGAGGCATAGAGAGAGGGGGGGCTGTGGGGGCTGGCATTGAGCTGTTCCCTCTGTCTGTATGGCATTCTCTCTCTGTTCCCTCTCTGTCTGTCCGCTTGCCTGTGTGTGTCTCTCTCTCTCTCTCGCGCTCTCTCTTTCTGTGCCCCTGGCGCCTGCTGAATAGAACACTACAATAGCTTTCCGTTTTGTGTGCCCCCCGCGGTGCGGGGGGACACAAAATGGTGGTGGGGCTGATTCTTCCACAGCATCATGATGCAGCCTTGTGGGTAACTGGAGCTAGCTACCTGTGAGTCTGGGAGGAGAAGTCAGTTACATGCTGGGTAGGAAGGCAACACAGGGCTGCTGAGGCAGGCAGACAGGTGTATGTGTGTAAGCATATACACACACACACACACACACACACACACACACACACACACACACACACACACACACGCACGCACGCACGCACGCACGCACACACACGCACACACTCGCACGCACGCACGCACGCACGCACACACACACACACACACACACACACACACACACACACACACACACACACACTCTCTAGTGGTTAGAGCGTTGGACTAGTAACTGAAAGGTTGCTAGTTCGAATCCCTGAGCTGACAAGGTACAAATCTGCCGTTCTGCCCCTGAACAGGCAGTTAACCCACTGTTCCTAGGTCGTCATTGAAAATTAGAATTTGTTCTTATCTGACTTGCCTAGTAAAATCATTCTGAGGACTAAGATGTCTAGTGTTTGGGAAAGTGTCTTATTTTAAACACATGTAAAATGTTTGCCTGAATTTTGTACATTTTCACCCCAAATTCTTATTTCCGAAATTCTTGCGTCATTTTATATTAAAGAAAAGAATAACCTAACTTACTTGAATAAAACACCAAAATATGTTGCTGTAATTTGTCGATAAATCATACAGATATTATACTAGTTAAAGTTTAAATTAAACTATAATATGTATTACATACAAAAACAGTGTCCGTGTACTTGAAAAACTCCAATATGTTTTGAAATAAGTTTTATTCACCCATGATGCATCATCTAGTATTCCTTAGTTAAGATCATTCATTCTTATTGTCAAAACAACCCCTTACCCCACTTGCCCTTCTTACCAAAATGGAGCTCAAATTGGGAAATAGTCAAATGTTATAATAATTGTATAATTTCATTTGAAATGGAACTTCATGTTTAACTTTTATGTTTAACTCAGGCCTTTTAATTAGAGGAGCAACGTACATTGAACATTTTTTTTATTTGTTTATTAGTATTTTTTAAAACTGTTAATGGGAATATGATGAAAATGTTGGTAAAATGCATAATACCTAATCGAAGTACAGACTATCATCTCAGTTTTTCAAGAGGAAATTTCCTGAAAAACTACACTTGAGATTTATTGTTTTTCTTTGGACTGTTTCATGAGAAGGACCCACACAGAGGCAGGCGCACAGAAATGCTACACACACGAAAGCTCACACATGAGCATATATTCGTATATCAACAGTACATTGCACATACAAACTGGCACAGCATGCAGTCACACGTTTACACACAACAGTGATAAAGACCAAAGAACAACACACTAAAAGTGCCAATATTCTCATCAGAGATATACACAAACACAGACCCTCAGAAACACACACACACACACACACACACACACACACACACACACACACACACACACACACACACACACACACACACACACACACACACACACACACACACACACACACACACACACACACACACACACACACAAGTCATAGAATGGCACTTGATCCAGACAGATAAACTCAGCTACTGCTTTGTTCAAATGTCAAAATGTTTCAGAGACAGCCATGTATGCATCAATGAATCAATTGTACAATCATACAATACATTTGAATTTGTTTTTACCAATCTCACGACATGACGGTAATAATGTATTTGAATTGTAAATCTCTATTGATAAACTGGGTAAATCAAGATGTAGACGAGGCCCAGTGTCATGACTTCTGACCGAAGTGGGTCCCTCTCATTGTTCGGGCGCCGTTCGGCGTTTGACGTCACCGGCCTTCTAGCCATCGCCGCTCCACCTTTCATTTTCCATTTGTTTTGTCTTGTTTTCCTGCACACCGGGTTTACGTCTCCTCATAATTGCTATGTGTATTTAGTCCTCTGTTCCCTCCATGTCTGTGTGGGGTATTGTTTATTTGTCGAGGTTGGCACGCTTCTGGCTGGTTAACGCCAGGTTTTATGTATTACCTGTGTTTTGTGGCAGCCCGTACTTTGTTTTGTGGTACTTTGTGCTGCCTTACTTGTTTTGGGCATTTGGTTTTGGTGATGCTGGTGCATTCTGGTCTTCCTATTTGCCTCAGTAAAGTGCTTCGTGTTCACTCATCTCTGCTCTCCTGCGCCTGACTTCCATGCACCAGCTACACACACCGCATGACACCTAGTCACACTACAGTTTAAATGCATATTCAATAGGACTGTATGCATGCATTGAGTTAATGGGCTTGTTTTGGCTGATTTCAGTGTATTCTATGGGGCTACAGGTGACAAACTATTTCCCTTCCATTGGAAGGACAGATTTTATTGTACTGCTCAACAACATATGCATAGAAGTAACAACCTGTTATTTTACAAAAGTGTGCGGTCTCTTTAAGATCCATTTAATCACGAGGCACATGAACACAGTCCGTTCAGTGAGGGAGAAATGATTAACCCAGTGAATTAATAACGTTTTTGGGGTCAATCAGCTTTAAAATCAGCATATTTTGCATTTTGTTCTTGGTTTAGTGTTAGTGAATTTGGCAATTGCAACCACACCCGCTGCTGACAGGTGTATAAAATCGAGCACACAGCCATGCAATCTCCATAGACAAACATTGGCAGTAGAACGTCCTAACTGAAGAGCTCAGTCATACAATGCCACCTTTCCAACAAGTCAGTTCGTCAAATTTCTGCCCTGCTTGAGCTGCCCTGGTCAACTGTAAGTGTTGTTATTGTGAAGTGGAAATGTCTAGGAGCAGCAATGGCTCAGCCACAAAGTGGTAGGCCACAGAACAGGACCGCCAGGTGCTGAAGCGCATAGCGTGTAAAAATCGTCTGTCTCCGAGTTCCAAACTGCCTCTGGAAGCAACATCAGCACAAGAACTCTTCGTTGGGAGCTTCATGAAATGGGTTTCCATGGCAACAGTTGCCGCACACAAGCCTAAGATCACAATGTGCAATGCCAAGTGTCAGCTGGAGTGGTGTAAAGCTCGCCACTATTGGACTCTGGAGCAGTACAAATGCGTTCTCTGGTGTGATGAATCACGCTTCACCATCTGGCAGTCCGACAGACGAATCTGGGTTTGGCGGATGCCAGGAGAACGATACCTGCCCCAATACATAGGGCCAACTGTAAAGTTTGGTGGAAGAGGAATAATGGCTGGGGACGTTTTCATTGTTCCAGTGAAGGGAAATCTTAACGCTACAGCATACAATGACATTCTAGACGATTCTGTGCTTCCGAGTTTGTGGCAGTTTGGGGAAGGCCCTTTCCTGCTTCAGCATGACAATGCCCCCATGCACAAAGCGAGATCCATACAGAAATGGTTTGTTGAGATCGGTGTGGAAGAACTTGACTGGCCTGCACAGAGCCCTGACCTCAACTCCATCAAATACCTTTGGGGTGAATTGGAATGCCGACTGCAAGCCAGGCCAAATGCCCCTCATCAGTGCCTGACCTCACTAATGCTCTTGTGGCTGAATGGAAGAAAGTCCCTGCAGCAATGTTCCAACATCTAGTGGAAAGCCTTCCCAGAAGAGTGGAGGCTGTTATAGTAGAAAGAGGGGACCAGCTCCATATTAATGCCCATGATTCTGGAATGAGATATTCAACAAGCAGTGTCCACATACTTTTGATCATGTAGTGTATCTATGTATGACAGTGCTGTTGGCTGACCATTTAAACCATGACGCTAGCATTCCAAATCTAAACACAGCTAAAATTGTCTCCTCCGATATATTTAACCTCCCAGCCTCATGCTGCGAGATCTTTGCCTCGACTCGACACTCAGATACACACACACTTCGTCACACATAAACACGTCACAGTGCTCACAGGCATCTGGCAACCCCATCTGCAGGCAGCCTCGTTCATTTGCATATCTCCGTCTGATGTGTTTGCAGGCGCTCGCTTGTTTGTTTAGCCAAATTAGGACGCTCTTTTTTAGCTGTTCAGCTTTTTACCCTCATCTCTTTTTACACTGAAAACCCTGCAGTGTTATTCCCTTATTCAGAGAAAATAAAACATTTTGAGCATGAGGACACTGAATGACCAATGCCATTTGCACTTGGGTGAACACTATTCTAAACACTTGAGAGAGAAACAGGGAGTGAGTGAGTGAGCCCACCAGGTTTAGCCTACCAAATGGAGGCAGCAGTAGCAGCATGTCTGTACACAGCGACCTCTCACCCTCACATATGGCTGTCTTCTGCCCTGCACAAGAATGCCAGACTAGGGCTTGTTCTTGCTGTTTGCTTAGATCACAATACAGTAGATGTTATGTACTTGGTGGTTAATTCAGTATTAAAATGTAGCTTATATTATAAGAATTTGTTACAGTAGTTTTACATACTTCCCAGTAGTAATCAGACTTTTTTAAAATCGGTCAATCTCAAGAATAGGCTCCAGCCTGAGCTTTCGGCAAGTGTGAGCTAGAGTCTGAATAATCACACTCCACCGCCAGGTGTCAGTTAAAGGTTTCCCAAGCTAAAGGTTAGCCTAGTGTACAGCCATCCACCCATGCCCCAGAGTGCTAACCACACACCTAGAAAGATGGCCCGAAGCCCATCTCCCTGGTTGAATTCAGGACAATCTCTCACAAAGGATGATCTCAGAACCTCTAAAAACATGACCGTTGTTCAACTCGCTATTTTCTCTCACAACATGACTCTGGAGAAAGCCAGTAATTCAAAAAGGGGAAACCAGGTTAAGGTTAAAAGGGAAATTAGCCCGTGCTCAATTCAACTTCTACAATATATACTTAGCTACATGGTAATTAATGTATGACAAGACTTTAATTAGTGAGCATGGTAGCTCATTAACTGCTGTCATTCATTCTTAGCTGTACATCTGGACAGTTAAGGGTGGTGTGTGTGTGTGTGTGTGTTTTTAATTTTAATTTTACTAGGCAAGTCAGATAAGAACAAATTCTAATTTTCAATGACGACCTATGAACAGTGGGTTAACTGCCTGTTCAGGGGCAGAACGACAGATTTGTACCTTGTCAGCTCGGGGATTCGAACTTGCAACCTTTCAGTTACTAGTCCAACGCTCCAACCACTAGAGTGTGTGTGTGTGTGTGTGTGTGTGTGTGTGTGTGTGTGTGTGTGTGTGTGTGTGTGTGTGTGTGTGTGTGTGTGTGTGTGTGTGTGTGTGTGTGTGTGTGTGTGTGTGTATATATATATATATATATATATATATATATATATATATATATATATATATATATATATATATATATATATATATACACATGTGTATGCACAGTACCAGTCAAAAGACATTACTCATTCCAGGGCTTTTATTTATTTGTATTATTTTTTACATTATAGAATAATGGTGAAGACATCTGAACTATGAAATAACACATATGGAACCATGTAGTAACCAAAAAAGTGTTAAACAAATCAAAATATATTATATATTTGAGATACTTCAAAGTAGCCACAGTTTGCCTTGATGACAGCTTTGCACACTCTTGGCATTCTCTCAACCAGCTTCATGAGCATGAGCTGGGGTGGCAGGGTAGCCTCATGGTTAGAGCTTTGGACTAGTAACTGAAAAGTTGCAAGTTCATATCCCCGAGCTGACAAGGTACAAATCTGTAGTTCTGCACCTGAACAGGCAGTTAACCCACTGGGCTGTCATTGAAAATAAGAATTTGTTCTTAACTGACTAGCCTAGTTAAATAAAATAAAGGTAAAAAAATAAATACAAATGAGGTAGTCACCTGGAATGCATTTCAATTACCAGGTGTGCTTTGTTACAAGTAAATGTTTCTTCTTAATGCATTTGAGCCAATTAGTTGTGTTGTGACAAGGTGTTATACCACTACCTTAAAAGACCAAGTCCATATTATGGCAAGAACAGTTCAAATAAGCAAAGAGAAACAACAGTCCATCATTACTTTAGCATGACGGTCTGTCAATCCGGAAAAAGTCACAAAAACCATCAAGCGCTATGATGAAACTGGCTCTCCTGAGGACAGGAAAGGAATACCCAGAGTTACCTCTGCTGCAGAGGATATATTTATTACCAGCCTCAGAGTTACCAGCCTCAGAAATTGCAGCCCAAATAAATGCTTCACAGAATTTAAGTAACAGACACATCTCAACATCAACTGTTCAGATGAGACTGTGTGAATCAGGCCTTTATGGTCGAATGGTCGAATTGCTGCAAAGAAACCACTATGAATGGACACCAAAAAAAAGAGACTTGCTTGGGCCAAGAAACACGAACAATGTACATTAGACTGGTGGAAATCTGTCCTTTGTTCTGATGAGTCCAAATTTTCAATTTTTGGTTCTAACCGCTGTGTCTTTGTGAAACGCAGAGTAGGTGAACAGATGATCTCTGCATATGTGGTTCCCACCTTGAAGCATGGGAGGAGGAGGTGTGATGGTGTGGGGGTGCTTTGCTGGTGACACTGTCAGGGATTTATTTAGAATTCAAAGCACACTTAACCAGCATGGCTACCACAGCATACTGCAGCGATACGCCATCCCATCTGGTTTGCGCTTAGTGGGACTATCATTTGTTTTTCAACAGGACAATGACCCAACACACCTTCAGGCTGTGTAATGGCTATTTGACCAAGAACCAAGAACAGGTGAAGCTGGTTGAGAGAATGACAAGAGTGTGCAAAGCTGTCATCAAGGCAAGGGATGGCTACTTTGAAGATTCAAAAATATTCAATATATTTTGATTTGTTTAACACTTTTTTGGTTACTACATGACTCCATATGTGTTATTTCATAGTTTTGATGTCTTCACTATTATTCTACATTCTACATTCTACATTGTATTAAGAAAAAACCTGAATGAGTAGGTGTGTCCAAACTGTTGACTGGTGGGTTGTGTGTGTGTGTGTGTGTGTGATATTTAGCGGCCTTAGTTAAGAGGTGAGAAGTGTAGCTGGGTCAGAGAAGTGAAAACACCACAGTGCTCTCTGATGAGGTGTGTGTTTGCTTGTACGTGCTATGTGTACCAGTGTGTGTGTGTGTGTGTGTATGCTAATGTGCGCTTGCGTTCTCATTTGTGTGTGCGTTCTCATTTGCGCTTGTGTGTGTGTGTGTGTGTGTGTGTGTGTGTGTGTGTGTGTGTGTGTGTGTGTGTGTGTATGAGCATGCTCGTGTGTGGTGGTGGGGACTGTGACGGGCCAGCGCTGAGAATAATTAACTCTCGTGACCCAGTATCCGTGGTGACGGAGAGACTGCTGTGACTGGGCTGCTTGTTAAATAGGGTCATCACACTCTGCAGGTGGCACCGGAAACACAGGAGACTTGATGGAGCTGCAGTGGATAGCAGCCGTCTTACAGGCTCCTGACCAATTCTGCTTTTTGGTGTGTTTTCTTTTACACTGATATTAACTATTTTGTTTGTACATAATGTGTCTGCCATCATTTCCTATGACTGAAAACAGCTTCTGGACATCAGAACAGTGATATTAACCTCGATTTGACAAAAATGTCAACGAGTCGGGAGCTATGGACGTTCTGCTTACTCCGGATCAGGCACTAAACCCCGGGACTCAAAATAGGAAGTGGCCGCAAAGGAGAGGCAGGCAAGCCGGTACTCTGACGAAACTACGTCGGCGACCATTGCCCTCTGTTCTATTGCCGAATATGCAATCACTGGAGAACAAGCTGGATGAGCTCCGTACGAGATTATCCTACCAATGGGACCTGAAAAACTGTGATATCCTAGGTTTCTCAGAGTCGTGGCAGAACGAGGACATGGATATACATTTTGCTGCTTTCATCAGCATCATCAAGACCGGTCGGCAGACTCAGGTAAGACGAAGGGATGAGTCTGGAGTTTTTGCTCACCTGAGTTAGAATACCTGTTGATAAGCTGTAGACCATACTAATTACCCATTTTTTTCGTGGCTGTTTATTTACCTCCACCAAATCGATTCTGGCTCTAAGACCACTCTCAACAAACTATAGGGGCATAAACAAACAAGCAAGTGTTTTACCTCCTTTTATAAAAGGATGTTACAAACTCCAGATTACCTTTACTCCACATACAAGGCCCTACCTCGCCCTCCCTTTGGCAAATCATACCCTAACTCTGTCCTCCTGCTTACTACTTACAAGCAAAGTCAAACAGGAAGTACCAAAGTGGTCTGTGGATACAGAGCTACAGGTTTCACTAGCACAGACTCCGGGATTCCGGGATTCATCCGGTAACATTGAGGAGTCTACCACATCAGTCACCGGCTTCATTAATAAGCACATGGACGACGTCGTCCCCAGAGAGACCATGCGTACCTAACGAAGCCATGGATTACAGGCAACAACCGCATTGATCTAAAGGCTAAAGCTGCCGCTTCCAAGGAGTGGGATACTAATCCCGCTACGACGAGCCATCAAACAGGCAAAGCGTCACAGGTCTAAGATGGAATCCTCCTACGCCGGCTCTGACGCTCAACGGATATGGCAGGGCTTGCAAACTATCATGGATTACAAAGGGAAAGACAGTCTAAATGCCTTTTATGCTCACTTTGAGGAAATCAACACTGAACCATGCATGAGAGTACAAACGGTTCAGGACAAATGTGTGATCTCGATCTCTGTAGCCGATGTGAGTAAGACCTTTAAACAGGTTAACATTCGCAAGGCTGCTGTGCCAGATGAAATACCAGGACACGTACTCAGAGAAAGTGCTGACCATCTGTTAAGTGTCTTTACTGACATTATCAACCTATTCCTGACCCAATCTGTAATACCAATTTATTTCAAACCAACAACCATTACCCAAGATTTATATTTATTTTTTTATTTATTTAACCAGGTAAGTTGACTGAGAACACATTCTCATTTACAGCAACAACCTGGGTAATAGTTACAGGGGAGAGGAGGGGGTGAATGAGCCAATTGTAAGGTGGGGATTATTAGGTGACCATGATGGTTTGAGGGCCAGATTGGGAATTTAGCCAGGACACCAGGGTTAACACCCCTACTCTTATGATAAGTGTCATGGGATCTTTTAATGACCTCAGAGAGTCAAGACACCCGTTTAATGTCCCATCCGAAAGAGGGCACCCTACCCAATAGGGATAATTTTTTCCCCTTTTCTTTTTGACCTGAGCAAGAGTGCCTCCTACTGGCCCTCCAACACCACTTTCAGCAGCACCTGGTCTCCCATCCAGGGACTGACCAGGACCAACCCTGCTTAGCTTCAGAAGCAAGCCAGCAGTGGGATGCAGGGTGGTATGCTGCTGGTAAATTAACCTGCCTAAATGACTATCACCCAGTAGCACTCACATCTATAGCCATGAAATGGCTGGTCATGGCGGCTCACATCAACACCATCATTCCAGACACCCTGGACTCACTCCAACTCCCATACCACCCCAACAGATCCACAGATGACAGAATCTCTACTGCATTCCACACTGCCCTCAGCCACCTGGACAAAAGGAATACCTATGTGAGAATGCTGTCCATTGACTACAGCTTAGTATTCAACACCATAATCCCCTCCATTCTCAGGACACCAGTACTGGAACCTCCCTCTGCAACTGGATCCTGGACTTCCCGACAGGTTGCCCCCAGGCGGTGAGGCTAGGCAACAACACAGCCATGATGACCATCAACGAGGGGGACCCTAAGGAGCGTGTGCTTAGGTCCCTCTTGTATTCCCTGTTCACCCACAACTATGAGGCTGCCCACAACTCCAACCCCATCATCAAGTTTGCTGACGACAAGACGGTGGTAGGACTGATCACCAAATACGACGAGACAGCTTATAAGGACGAGGTCAGAGACCTGGCAGTGTGGTGCCAAGACAACAGCCTCTCCCTCAGGCAAAGTAGCTGATCGTGGACTACAGGATACGGAGGGGGGAGTACGCCCCCATCCACAGCAGGTCGAGAGGTTCGGGTTACTCAGCGTCCACATCACTAAGGAACATGATTCACCCCCCACATTTGCGACGGTGCCTCTTCCCCCTCAGGAGGCTGAAATGATTTGGTATGGGCCCTCAAATCCTCAAAAAGTTATACATCTGCACCACTGAGAACATCTTGACTGGCAGCATCAACGTTTGGAACGGCAACTGCAAGGCACCCTTCCGCAAGGCGAGTACAGCCAAGTACATCATGGGGGCAGAGCTCCCTGCCATCCAGGACTTCTATTCTGGGCAGTGTCAGAGGAAGGACAAAAACACGGTCAAAAACTCTGGCCACCCAAGCCATAGAATCTTCTCTTTGCTACCACAGGGAAAGTGGTACGAGTGAACCTCGTCCGGAACCAACAGGATCCTGAGCAGCCTAGGACCAAAAGGTTCCGTAACAGCTTCCAACCCCAAGCCATAAGACTGCTGAACAATGAATCAAACATGACCTCGTACCCTTGCACATTGACTCAGTACTGGTACTCCCTGTATACAGCCACGTCAGTTTTACTCGTTATTGTTATTCGTTATGCACTGTGTATGTATTCCTTTTATTTTATAGTTAACTCTGCATTGTTGGAAAACAACCCGTCTGTAAGCATTTCAAGCATTGTTTGTCTACAAAGCGTTTGACAAATACATTTGATTTGATTCAACTGCAACACACACATGCATACACACTCGCTTTCAACACACAACCACTTAAACTACCTTCATGTAGTTTTAGCATAGGCATGTACAGAAATATCTCTCTCTCTCACACACACACACACACACACACACACACACACACACACACACACACACACACACACACACACACACACACACACACACACACACACACACACACACACACACACACACACACTTCTCTTCACAGAATCCCACAGCTCTCAACACAACAACCACGACTACATGTGTCCATCGCTACTCAGTACACACAGCAAACACGCACACACTCACTCACAGGCCCAAGAAACAGACCCACACCTGCACACACGCGGAGGCATACGGTGAGGAGTTGGCTGTTCGTTAGTGCCCCTGACATCTCTGACAAATTGACTCCTTTATGCGAGTGGAAGTGTGTAAGGGGGAGGAGAGGGGAAGGAGAGGGGGGGAGAGCAGGTGGAGCGTCTCACTCACACGCTCCGAGGGTGACGACTGAGAGCGATAACGACAAGGCCTATACCTGTGACATTACATTCGCTTTCCAAGCAAAGAGATGCTGGCGAGACGGGAGCAGAGGGGGGGGGTTGCGTTTCTAACTCGCACCACACAGTCCCATGACTCAAAACGGAAAACATGAGAAATGGGAGGAGGCTGCCAGAGCGATGAGAGGGAGGGATGGAGAGATGAAGGATGAATGTACCTCACCTCCACTCCCCCATACCTTATTCATACATGAGGTATTTAATATCAAATCAAATGTTATTTGTCACCGAATGTGCCGAATACAACCTTACAGTGAAATGCGTACTTACAAGCCCTTAACAAACAATGCAGTTTTAAGAAAATAACCACAAAAAAAGTATTAGTTAAGAATAACAAATAATTAAAGAGCAGCAGTAAAATAACAATAGCGGGGGGGACAGGGCTATATACAGGGGGTACCGGTACAGAGTTAATGTGCGGGGGCACCGGTGTCGAGGAAATTGAGGTAATATGTACATGTAGGTAGAGTTATTAAAGCGACTATGCATAGATAATAACAGCGAGTAGCAGCAGCGTAGAAGGGGTGGGGGGCAATGCAAATAGTCTGGGTAGCCATTTCATTAGCTGTTCAGGAGTCTTCTTATGGATTGGGGGTAGAAGCTGTTTAGAAGCCTCTTGGACATAGACTTGGTGCTCCGGTACCGCTTGCCGTGCGGTAGCAGAAAGAACAGTCTATAACTAGGGTGGCTGGAGTCTTTGACAATTTGTAGGGCCTTCCTCTGACACTGCCTGGTATAGAGGTCCTGGATGGCAGGATGTTTGGCTCCTGATGATGTACTGGGCCGTACGCACCACCCTCTGTAGTGCCTTGTGATTGGAGGCCGAGCAGTTGCCATACCAAGCAGTGATGCAACCAGTAAGGATGCTCTAGATGGTGCAGCTGTGAAACCTTTTGAGGATCTGAGGACCCATGCCAAATCTTTTCAGTCTCCTGAGGGGGAACAGGTTTTGTTGTGCCATCTTCACAACTGTCTTGGTGTGCATGGACCATGTTAGTTTGTTGGTGATGTGGACGCCAAGGAACTTGAAGCTCTCAACCTGCTCTACTACAGCCCGATGAGAATGGAGGCGTGCTCGGTCCTCCTTTTCCTGTAGTCCACAATCATCTACTTTGTCTTGATCACATTGAGGGAGAGGTTGTTGTCCTGGCACCACACGGCCAGGTCTGTGATCTCCTCCCTATAGGCTGTCTCGTCATTGTCGGTGATCAGGCCTATCACTGTGATTAGGGCTACCAACCTAATGATGGGGTTAGAGTCGTGCCTGGTCGAGCAGTCATGAGTGAACAGGGAGTACAGGAGGGGAGCATGCACGCCTGAGGCGACCCCGTGTTGAGGATACTACCCTTACTACCTGGGGGCGGCCCATCACGAAGTCCAGGATCCAGTTGCAGAGGGATTTGTTTAGTCAAGAGGACGGCCGATTAATCGGCATGGCCGATTAGTTAGGGCCAATATCACGTTTTCATAACAATCGGTATTCTGCCTTTTTGGATGCCGATTACATTGTAATCCAAGAGGAAACTGCATGGCAGGCTTACCACCTGTTACGCCTATTACCTGTGCAGCGTCAAAAGGACCACGTGGCTGCAAGGAGTCAAGGTAAGTTGCTAGCTAGCATTAAGCTTATCTTATAAAAAAAATCAATCTTCACATAATCACTAGTTAACTACACATGGTTGATGATATTACTAGGTTAACTAGCTTGCCCTGCGTTGCATATAATCAATGTGGTGCCTGTTAATTTATCATTGAATCACAGCCTACTTCAACTTCGCCAAACGGGTGATGATTTAACAAGCGCATTTGCGAAAAAAGCACAATCGTTGCACAAATGTACCTAACAATAAACATCAATGCCTTTCTTAAAATCAATTCACAGAAATTTATATTTTTAAACCTGCATATTTAGTTAAAATAAATTCATGTTAGCAGGCAATATTAAACTAGGGAATTTGTGTCACTTCTCTTGCGTTCTGTGCAAGCAGAGTCAGGGTATATGCAGCAGTTTGGGCCGCCTGGCTCGTTGCGAACTGTGTGAAGACAATTTCTTCCTAACAAAGACCGTAATTAATTTGCCAGAAATTTACATAATTATGACATAACATTGAAGGTTGTTCAATTTAACAGCAATATTTAGACTTAGGGTTGCCAACCGTTCGATAAAATACGGAACTGTTTCGTATTTCACTGAAAGAATAAACGTTTTGTTTTCAAAATGATAGTTGACGGATTTGACCATATTAATGACCAAAGGCTCGTATTTCTGTGTTTATCATATTATAATTAAATCTATGATTTGATATTTGATAGAGCAGTCTGACTGAGTGGTGGTAGGCAGCAGCAGGGCTCGTAAGCATTCATTCAAACAGCACTTTACTGCGTTTGCCAGCAGCTCTTAGCAATGCTTGTACCACAGCACTGTTTATGACTTCAAGCCTATCAACTCCCAAGATTAGTCTGGAAATACTAAAGTTCCTATAAGAACATCCAATAGTCAAAGGTACTGTATATGAAATACAAATGGTATAGAGAGAAATAGTCGACGCATCATAATTCCTACAACCTAAAACTTCTTAACTGTGAATGTTATAGAACTGGGAGTATTGAACCACCAGCTTTCATATGTTCTCATGTTCTGAGCAAGGAACTGAAATGTTAGCTTTTTACATGGCACATATTGCACTTTTACTTTCTTCTCAAACAGTGTTTTTTTGCATGATTTAAACCAAATTGAACATGTTTCATTATTTATTTGAGACTAAATAGATTTTATTTATATATTATATTAAGTTAAAATAAAAGTGTTCATTATTCATTCAGTATTGATGTAATTGTCATTATTACAAATATATATATATATAAAAATCGGCCGATTAATCGGTATCGTCTTTTTTTTGGTCCTCCAATAATCGGTATCGGTGTTGAAAAGTCAAAATCGGTCGACCTCTAGTTTAGTCCCAGGGTCCTTAGCTTAGTGATGAGCTTTGAGGGCACTATGGTGTTGAACGCATGTTGGTATTGCAGACTCAGACAGGAAGAGTTTTAAAATGTCAGTGAAGACACTTGCCAGTTTGTCAGCGCATGCTCGCTGTACACGTCCTGGTAATCCGTCTGGCCCTGCGGAGAGTGTGATCACACAGTCGTCCGCAATAGCTGATACTCTCATGCATGTTTCAGTGTTACTTGCCTCGAAGCGAGCATAGAGGATATTTAGCTCGTCTGGTAGGCTCGTGTCACTGGGAAGCTCTCAGCTGTGCTTCCCTTTGTAGTCTGTAATAGTTTACAAGCCCTGCAACATCTGACAAGCATCAGAGCCGGTGTAGTGCGATTCGACCTTAGTCCTTTATTGATGCATTGCCTGTTTGATGGTTCGTCGGAGGGCATTGCGGGATTTCTTATAAGCTTCCGGGTTAGAGTCCCGCTCCTTGAAAGCGGCAACTCTACCCTTAAGCTCAGTGCGAATATTGCCAGTAATACATGGCTTCTGGTTTGGTGTATGTACATACAGTCACTGTGGGGACGACGTCCTCAATGCACTTATATCTGGCTAACTAGTAGAGTTTCAATCTGTAATGTCAGTCACTCTCTCCGAGACCTTGAAGTAGTTGATCCCTTGAGGGATATTATTTTTGCGAAATGTCATATCGTCTTTGCAATATCGCAAAATTATTTTTTTGCTAGATGGCTGTTCCTGCACCAAAGCTCCAGTATCTTTCCTTCATAGCTTGTTCTCCATCTTCTTTTTAAATAGGTAGTCAATTTGTTGTCAGAGCTTTTATTTCCTTGCCTGATCAAAACCCATTTTATCATGCTCTCTCTTGCCTCTCTGCAGCAGACCTATGTTGAGCAATATGTTTGGAACATCGAATCGCAATAAAATCATAAGAATCGTCAGAATTGCATTACATATCGTATCTGTACCAAAGTATCACGATAATGTTGTATTGTGAGGTCTCTGGCAATTCCCTGTAATGATGCTTCGTGGGAGGCAGTTGTTAATGTGTTCAGAGGATCCCTGGTTCGAGCCCAGGTTGGGGGCAATACTGTTAAGTAAACACAACATACATGGTGGAAATACTGAATAACACGTCAACGGATGGAGTCTGTGGCTGAGTCCCAAATGCCACTCTATTCCCAATAGAGGGCACTATATAGCCCTGGGCAAAAGAAGTGTACTACATAGGGAGTCATTTAGGATGGGTCTCTAACACATAACAGGCATCAGTCGGTTGACTAGTATTGATGTCAACCAGAAACACATTATATTATATTCCAAATTAAAGGTCATTAACAATATGACAAAGGTTTTTACATTGTAGAAGGTCTTTTCGGAAGACCAACATCTGTCACTGGATGTCCTTTCGAATTATGGTGAATGTCATTTTCCATATTGCAATAGTCAGCGTGTATTCCTTGGAATTCAGCTGTGGGAAATGATATTCCCTGAGTGGAATAAATTGGACCACTCCATTTTGAGAGCAGAACATATTGTGGAAGTAGTTAAGTATTGTATAATGACATTAACTGCATAGGTTCAAGTTTCACCTTATTATTACTTTTAAATAGCACTTGCATTGCAGACGAGGACTTCTCTTCAAACTATGTTCTCAAAAGCTAGTTGGAATGTAGTGAAAGGTATAGAATATGATCAAGTAAAATAAGTAAAATACCATATAGTTATGGTATGACATAACTTTTTAAGATAATTGTATTTTGCAAAATGATGGATTCTCTCACAGTGCAAATACAGTGCCTTCAGGAAGGAATTTAGACTTTTTCTACATTTTATTACGTTACAGCCTTATTCTCAGACCATGAGAAACCAGATTCTCTGGTCAGATGAAACCAAAACTCTTTGGCCTGAATGCCAAGTGACATCAGGAGAAAACCTGGCACCACCCCTACGGTGAAGCATGGTGGTGGCAGCATCATTCAGCGGCAGTTACTGGGAGACTAGTCAGGATCGAGGCAAAGATGAACGGAGCAAAGTACAGAAAGATCCTTGATGAAAAGGTTCACCTTCAAACAGGACAACGACCCAAAGCACATAGCCAAGACAACGCAGGAGTGGCTTTGGGATAAGTCTGTGAATGTTCTTGAGTGGCCCAGCCAGACCCGGAATAGAACCTGATTTGGAGAGACCTACAAATAGCTGTGCAGAGACGCTCCCCATCCAAACTGACAGAGCTTCAGAGGATCTGTGGAGAAGAATATGAGAAACTCCCCAAATACAGGTGTGCCAAGCTTGTAGCATCACATGCAATAAGACTCAAGTTTTTTACTTGTAATACATTTCTAAATCTCTTTTTGCTTGGTCATTTATGGGTTACCGTGTGTAGATTTATGATGAGGAAAAAAGATTTCATCAATTTTAGAATAAGGCTGTAACCTAACAAAATGTGGAAAAACGGCAAGGGGCCAGAATTCTTTTGGAAGGCACTATATGTCCTCAAACTGTTTTTTCTTTTTTGGATGGGGTTGGGGGCGTTTGGGTCACTTTGACTCGTTAGCTCCAGGCTGGTGCGTTTGGCTGACTAGTTAGCAATTTGTGAGCACTAGTCAACATTACAGAAGCAGATTGACTAGCTAGCGATTTGTCAGCACTCGTCAGTGCTTGTTACATAAGTGATTTCTATACTCTATCTATATACCACAAGGTGCTTTGTTTTATAATGTGTAGTAAAAGGAAATGCAAGTATTTTATTGTCAAGGTGTGAGATGGTGGAGCTGCTTCAGGTAGACATCTGTCCTCTGGGGGATAAATGGGCTTCCGTACATACCTCAGCATTCATGGAGCGACCGCTACACATTACAATGCATGGAAACACACATACATTTACATTCAATGCACACAATCATGCACAACAAGCACACACATGAATACAACATGAACAGCACACACACTGTCACGGGTGGTTGGCATTCACATTCCACGCACCCGGCTGTGTGATGCCCGTGTTCTAAACCAAATCCGATCGGTTCATTTGAACCTCATCCCACCACCCACAGATAATGAGCCGCAATACCTCCCACATTTCTCTCTCTACCCCTTCGCTGTTTTTCTGTTCTTCTTGCTGATCAGAAAGGTGTCACGCCACATTGCGCTCTGTAATGATTTCTCCTCCGTGATATTTAAATGAACAAAGCAGTGTAGTGTGTGTGCGTGTCACCTGTGTGGCTGCTCGGGTGACTAAGCAGGACACATTTAATTGGCCCAGAGCTGTTTTCTTTACAGTAGACAGCAGGATGGAGTACAACCTCCCAGTGTCTGAGACAGTTAGCAAAACGTGTGTATGTGTGTGTGTGTGTGTGTGTGTGTGTCCGAATAATACTAGGTATGTGAATGCAGGACAGTCACGGATGCTGCTTCAAATAGCTAAGTTCTATAAATAGAAAATAAACACCCTCATTGTGAAATGTGAAAAGGGATTGTTTTTATATAACCAACGGTAAATATTGTACACAAGCTCTGTGTCTCATAACACCTTACCAAACCCCTTCTTATATCACACTCCACAACACCGCGTGAGTCCCAGGCTGCTGATAACTCAACTAGGTGTTGAGAGGGACCTAAAATCCCCTTTTAATGGGTTATCTCCTCTCTATGTCATGTTGTAGTTCGGGTAGAGAGATGGCCATAGGGGCATAGGGATTTGTCACAATAGGCACCCTTTTCTCTATCTATTCCCTATGGGCTCTGGTCAAAAGTAGTGCACTAAAAAGGGAATAGGGTGCCATTTGGAACAGAGCCCCTCGAAAGAACGACGGCAGCCATTCTAGCCCCGTATCGGTCTAACATGGTCTACGTGTCAAATCACACCCTTTTCTCTGTAGAGCCCTTCTTTTGACCACTCTACACTAGAACAATGTGAGTTTAGATACACTGTTATACCATGAGGAGAAATCAAATGATCTCACTGGCATGAATTCAAGGCAGTGTGTGTGTGTGTCATTACCATAAACCCATTGTGGACCGTGTTTTCTGCATCACGGTCACCGGCTCCAGCTGTGGACATCATAGTCAGTGACCCGTACGCTCTCTCCATCTCGGGCTATAGTCCCTCTCTCCCACCGCTGATCTCTCTCTCTCTCTCTCTCTCTCTCTCTCTGCCCCCGTCTCTCTCTTTTCGACTCCCCCTGTCTACTATTTCTATCTTCCTCACTCTATTTCAGTCAACAGCCCTACAGCACATCCCTTTCTGAGTTTCTCTCTCCCCGTCTCCCCCTGCTCTCTCTGTGTCATGGCTCAGTGGACACACCTCAGTGACAGTCAACACCGGGCTACGAAGCCTGACACGCCAAACCGCTGACCGCCATCGCTTCAGTTACACCGAGACACGACACCCCTCCCTGGGCAGTGGCGCGCCCCCACCGTTGTCATAGGTACCATCTTGATAAACAACACATGGTGAATGGGAATAACCTTCATCTATCTGCTAATGTTTAGACCAGTCAGCCATCCTGGCTTGGCTACTAGACCACACAGCAATGACAGGAAAATCCTCATTGGAGAGGAAATGAAGGGCTGAATATGGATGGATGGTGGAGAGAAGTGGACACTTACTACAGTGGATACACAGTGGGTATCTCAGGGGTCTCCAGGTCCGCCCCTTGCTGTGGATACCTACAAAATGACATGGAATCTCCACCGTTACCCGTCTATCCGAGACAACTATACGAGTGGCAAGTGGATATGAATCCGATATAGTCTTCACGACCATCGGGACAAGGTTGGGGCGAGGAGAAAAGGAGGCGGGCCCAGACCAATAAAGACACCTACATATTAGACGGAGAGGTATCTGTGACATTCCACAACACTGTCCCAGGCCTGGAGTGGTGGAACACAGCCGTGTAGTCATGTGGCGGACTGAGAACAAATGGGTGAGTGGTAATCGTGTTGTGCTTCCCCCTACGGAATGAGAACACTGTCATATCCTGGCGCTAACCATAAAGAACCATGCGAAAAACAGCCTCGAATTCAGTTGAGGAATATTGACTGGAGACCATTACAGAGAGCAAACACTGGCAACTGTGTGTGTGTGTGTGTGTGTGTATTGGCATCAGGGAAATAAAGGCGGTTGTGGGGGCGTTGTGTTACAACCTTGTTTCTACATGATGTAAATGTTGTTTTTTTTACAATCCCAATCCCAGGCATCCATGAGGATACAGAGTTATTTTTGAGTTAAGAACAAATTCTTAATTACAATGACAGCCAACCCCGGCCAAACCCGGACGCCGCTGGGCCAATTGTGCACCGCCCTATGGGACTCCCAATTACAGCCAGATGTGAGGCAGCCTGGATTCGAACCAGGGACTGTAGTGCCGTCTCTTGCACTGAGATGCAGTGCCTTAGGCCGCTGCGCCACTCGGGAGCCCTCGGGACTTATCAAGCGGTCCAGCAAAAAACTCCCTATTATCAGAGCGGGATTTGAACCTTGCTCTCGAGCCCACTAAGCTAAAGCCTATGCCATGAGCTACTACCTATTTCTACACCGACCACACTACGTGGGCTTTGAAAACAGGTCTCCAAATCTAAACCCTAGGCTGTGAGATACCACTGATTAGACCTACTTCTTTATTAAGCGTCCACCACCCAATTAATGGGTTTCTATTTTGTTGTCGATGTCCATTACGATTTCCACGCTGTTGTTTGACATGTGCGATTGCTCAAAGCTAAATGTACTATTTGTTTTGAGAGTAGAGCCAGGGCTGCTACCATTCATAACAGTACATCTTGGCAATCATCTTACATGCACTTCTTTGCTGTAGTGAATACGTTACCTCTTTTCACTTGTGGTATTATTCCCGCATGTTACACTAAGACTCTGGCTAATAATAGAACAAACACATTGAGGCAAATGAGCCCCATTGTCGAGTCGTAGCACATCAGGCGGGACGGTACAAGAGATGCTGGCACTGTAGATGTGAACGGCAGAGAGTTCTCAGTTCATGTCCCCCATTATTGCAGATACTACAATAACTCATTGCCTTGTTCTTTCTCCTCTTGTAGGTATACTTCAGATCCTGCACTTCACTTCAAATAGCGTGCTGTGTGTTTGTGTGTGTGTGTGTGTGTGTGTTTGTGTGTGTGTAGGGGGGGGGCTCGTTTTCAGACACCAAAGGCAGAGTGGAGAGGAGAACATGGTCTGGGTGGCCATGGCAACAGTACCATTACTTGCAAAAAGCGAGATAGCAAACACACACACTTGCACACACACACTTACATGCTCACAAAAACATTACCCTGCACTTCCTCGACTCTGCACTTCCCCACTCTGCACTTCCTCCTCGACTCTGCACTTCCTCGACTCTGCACTTCCTCGACTCTGCACTTCCTCGACTCTGCACTTCCTCGACCCTGCACTTCATCAACCCTGCACTTCCTCAACCCTGCACTTCCACAAAGCTGCACTTCCTCAACCTGCCACTTCCTCAACTCTGCACTTCCTCAACCCTGCACTTCCTCAACTCTGCACTTCCACAACCCTGCACTTCCTCAACCCTGCACTTCCTCAACCCTGCACTTCCTCAACTCTGCACTTCCCCTGCACTTCCTCAACCCTGCACTTCCTCAACTCTCCAAAACTTCCTCCCTGCACTCCCTCAACTCTGCACTTCCTCAACAGTGCACTTCCACAACCCTGCCCTTGCACGCAAACACCCTGCCCTTCCACAAGCCCTTCCTCAACCCTGCACTTCCACAACCCTGCCCTTCCACAACCCTGCACTTCCTCAACCCTGCACTTCCTCAACCCTGCACTTCCTCAACCCTGCACTTGCACGAAACCCTACGGTAAACCTTCAACCACGTACATCCTCCCCAGATGTTATTTTGCTTACACACACACACACACACACACACACACACACACACACACACACACACACACACACACACACACACACACACACACACACACACACACAGCAAAATGTCTCAGTGAATATTTAATGCTTACACACACACACACACACACACACACACACACACACACACACACACACACACACACACACACACACACACACACAGCAAAATGTCTCAGTGAATATTTAATGTGTGCAGCGTTTTAACCAACCAGTAATTATGTTGGGTATAAAGCTGACTCATCGCTGCTGTGGTACTGTACAAAGTATACCTAGCGCCCTTACTCATTCACTCACACATCTTTCCAGAAACCTGAGAACCTAACCTCTTTTTACCTCATCCCTTAATCCTCCTCTCTTCAGCCTCCTTCCCTCTCTCTCCCTCTACCCATCCGTCTAATTAAATACATTTTATGTATACTGTAGTAAATTAGCCATGGCATCAAGCTAAGTGAGGTTTATGTGAATCTTACTGAGAGCAATCTCAAAATGATTGTGGGTCACCCTGGTTCGAAATGCATATCTATCTGCCATGATTTTGACAGAGATTTCCAGTATGAATATGCAGACTCATTAAGTTGTGCAGACTGATGAGAGATATTGTTATTTTATTATAATTATTATTATTATTTCACCAATCACTGCCCTGGGATATTGGGATATTTTTGGGGAAAGAATGCCTCCTACTGGTCCTCCAAAACCACATGGTCTCCTATCCAGGGACCAACCAGGATCAACCTTGTTTAGCTTCAGAGTCAAGCAAACAATGGGATGCAGGGTGGTATGCTGCTGACTAGGGGAGTGTGTGTGTGTGTGCATGTGTGCGTGTGTGTGTGTGTGTGCGTGTGTGCGTGTGTGCGTGCGTGCGAGTGAGAGAGAGAAGAAGGGGAATATTTGGTTAAAATTACTCTGTTCCCACAAATACAGTAGTGGCTCATAAATACAAAGTGATGTGGATCTGGAAATAGACATTTAGAAAGGCCTTAAATAAAATATGACAGGAGTGCAGAGAGAAGCCCAGTACACAAACCACAGTGCACAGTGTATGTCAGAGAGAGAGAGAGAAAGAGTGCCTTGGTTCTCCTATCCTTGTGGGGACTTAAAATCCACAAAAGTCCCCACAAGGATAGTGAAACAAAGACAATTCTCTGTTTTACGATTAGGGTAAGGGTTTAGTGGTTAGGTTACGGGTTGAGGTTAGGGTAAGGGTTGGTGTTAGGGTTAGGGAAAATAGGATTTTGAATGGAAATAAATGATAGGTCCCCACAAGGATAGAAGAACAAAATGTGTATGAGTGTGTGTGTGTGTGTGTGTGTGTGTGTGTGTGTGTGTGTGTGTGTGTGTGTGTGTGTGTGTGTGTGTGTGTGTGTGTGTGTGTGTGTGTGTGTGTGTGTGTGTGTGTGTGTGTGTGTAAAGAATGCAGTGCACTGCAGCAGCTACCATGCCCTTGGCTGGTGAGAAGAAGAGCCTTTTTGTAAACGTAAAGAGATAGATATATATGGAAGTAGGCATTTTAAAATATCCAACATCCACCATTAATACGCATGAGTAATTCTCTTTCATCCTCAGCCGGGTGATGGTGTGCAGCCAACCGAGACGGGGAGAGCGGAATGGAGAGAAAAAGAAGAAGAGGAAGACTAAATAACAGCAATGATGGGAGTTTATCTCTGTGTGTGTGTGTGTGTGTGTGTGCTTAAATGTCACGAATGCAGTTATGGTTTGTCTAAATTGGCTACTTGGGCTATTTCTACTGAGAAAGCCTCAGACCATTACATTTTTTCTATGGCGTGGGGGTTGTCCGGTCTTCCTAAAAGCACTTTCTGCTTTTCAGTGTTTTTTCTTACCTCACAGCAGCTGTGTGTGTGTGTGTGTGTGTGTGTGTGTGTGTGTGTGTGTGTGTGTGTGTGTGTGTGTGTGTGTGTGTGTGTGTGTGTGTGTGTGTGTGTGTTAGGGTCGGGATGATACCAGTATCCTGGTACTCGTTATTATTGTGGGAAGGAAACAAAGCACGAAGAGGTTTGAACTTCTTTAGGAAAACAGCCCTCACGTTGGAAACAAACATCACATGTATTTATTTTCCAAGCTATAGCACACAATATTTTGCATACAGCTTCGTGCTTTAATTTTTTTCCCATGGAAAACATATTGCCGTCATGGAATCATCACAGCCCTAGTGTGCATGTGTGTGTGTGTGTGTGTGTGTTGCTGTGTTGTTTAGAAATTCTGTTCCACATCTAGGGATAGGATGAGTCGGCCATGCAGGGAACTTGAAGAGCAACACACACACACACACACACACACACACACACACACACACACACACACACACACACACACACACACACACACACACACACACACACACACACACACACACACACACACACCACTTGTTGCTAATCTGCATGCTTTCCGACAGAAGAAACAACAGATTCACCTAATAAGGACATGTAAAAAAATATATACATATATTCTGTTTTCTTTGGCTTTCAAAGGCACTGGAGAGATGCAGGATGGTAATAAGGAGGTTGGAGGAAGGCAAAGGAAGGGAGGGTGTGTGCACATGCACAACTCTCAACTCTGTGCTTAATGCACCATAATGCTTTAAATGATGTTAGTAACATGACTCTAGAGGATTTACCTCTCTACAGGAATAGAACAAATAGTGCTGTTTATTGTTATGCGGGCTGTGACGTTCACGAAATGTAATCAGACTGTCTCATCGTTATTGACCGTTAATTAACATAAACACATTCCACACATCTCCAGGCTTCCACACCTACAAGCCACTGATGCTGACCTTTGGTCATCTACCTTTTGAAAAGTCTAATAAATCCATCTAATATAGCATACACCGTCACAATAAATCCAATATTCGTTTTAGACAGGTCTAGAGGCATGATATGAAGAAAATGTAGTCTGAATCTCCCTCTTGTCCGGAGGTGCCAGAGTCTACCGCCTGTCCGGAGCTGCCAGAGTCTCCCACCTGTCCGGAGCTGCCAGAGTCTCCCTCTTGTCCGGAGCTGCCAGAGTCTCCTGCCTGTCTGGAGCTGCCAGAGTCTCCCGCCTGTCTGGAGCTGCCAGAGTCTCCCGCCAGTCTGGAGCTGCCAGAGTCTCCTGCCTGTCCGGAGCTGCCAGAGTCTCCCACCTGTCCGGAGCTGCCAGACTTGCCCACCTGTCCAGAGCTGCCAGAGTTGCCCGCCTGTCCGGAGCTGCCATAGTCACCTGCCTGTCCGGGGTCCGCTGCGAGGGTCCCAGCTCCAGAGGTGCCACCTAAGTGGGCCAAGCCTAAGGTGGAGTGAGGTCCACGTCCCGTACCAGAGCCGCCACCGCGGATAGATGCCCACCCAGACCCTCTCCTATAGGTTTAGGTTTTGCAGCCGGAGTCCACACCTTGGGGGGGGGGGGGGGTTACTGTCACGCCCTGACCTTAGAGATCCTTTTATGTCTCTATTTTGGTTTGGACAGGGCGTGAGCTGGGTTGGGCATTCTATGTTTTTGTGTTCTATGTTTTCTATTTCTGTGTGTTTGGCCGGTGTGGTTCTCAAACAGAGACAGCTGTCTATCGTTGTCTCTGATTGAGAACCATACTTAGGTAGCCTTTTCCCACCTGTGTCTAGTGGGTAGTTGTTTTCTGTTTTGTGTCTTTCTGCACCAGACAGAACTGTTTCGGTTTTCGTTCATTTTCTTTGTTATTTTTGTAAATCAGTGTTCAGTTCAAATAATAAAGATGAACATGTACCACGCTGCACCTTGGTCCTCCACTCCTACCAACAGCCATTACAGATGATTTGAAGAAAGTCACATAAAAGGCATGAGCTCTGCTTTGTTTTTTGTTTTTGCGCAGGCTGTAAACACTACATCAGTCTCTCATTCACAATTTGACCAGCACTTGATAATGCTTGGAATTTCCCGGCTGCATCCCCTTTGTGTGGCCATAATGCACCCTAAAAAAATCCTTAATTATAATTCCATTCTCCCTGAGTGCTGTCTGCTCCGAAGCACCTCTCACTCACATGGCTCTCCATCACGTGATTGGGTCTTTCTCACAGGCTACAAGTGAAGATAGACACATCAGGGACACAACTGCATGCGTCCTTATCCAATTCCGAGGTGCATATGTAAACGATGTGAAATGGCTAGCTAGTTAGAGGGGTGCGCGCTAATAGCGTTTCAATTGGTGACGTCACTCGCTCTGAGACATTGATGCTGTTGTCACTCGCTCTGAGACATTGATGCTGTTGACCCGGATCACTGGTTGCTGTGGAAAAGGAGGAGGTCAAAAGGGGGGTGAATGTAACCGGTGTGAAATGGCTAGCTAGTTAGCGGGGTGCGCGCTAATAGCATTTCAATCGGTGATGTCACTCGCTCTAAGACCTTGAAGTAGTTGTTGTCCAAGGTCTGCTGCTTTTGTGGAGTGATGGGTAACAATGCTTCGTGGGAGGCAGTTGTTGATGTGTGCAGAGGATTCCTGGTTCAAGCCCAGGTAGGGGTGAGGAGAGGGATGGAATCTATACTGTTACACATATTGAAGATATTGGAAGAACTGCCCACATGTACTTTTCTTCAGCCAATAAGATGAGTAGGCCTAATGAACAGCAAAATCACTAGCCTATGTCTGTCTATTATTCCCCGTAGTAAAAAAAGTTTACCTTTTCTATTCTGCGAGATTCCAAAAATAGTCTGGAGCAGTTGTGGGATGCGATAGATCCCAAATTAATACAACTACTAGCATTTTTATTGATTTAAAAAAAAAAATATTATTATTTATTTTTTGTACCCCTTTTTCGTGGTGTCCAAATGTTTAGTAGCTACTATCTTGTCTCATCGCTACAACTCCCATACGGGCTCGGGAGAGATGAAGGCTGAAAGTCATGCGTCCTCCGATACACAACCCAACCAAGCCGCACTGCTTCTTAACATAGCGCACATCCAACCCGGAAGCCAGACGCACCAATGTGTCGGAGGAAACACTGTGCACCTGGCAACCTTGGTTAGTGTACACTGCGCCCGGCCCGACACAGGAGTCGCTGGTGCACGATGAGACGATATGCCTACCGGCCAAACCCTCCCTAACCCGAACGACGCTAGGCCAATTGTGCGTCGCCCCACGGACCTCCCGGTCGCGGCCGGTTACGACAGAGCCTGGGCGCAAACCCAGAGTCTCTGGTGGCACAGCTGGCGCTGCAGTACAGCGCCCTTAACCACTGCGCCACCCGGGAGGCACAACCACTAGCATTAAAAAAAATGTTTACGAGTCTGACGCAACAGATCAGAACGTTTAACTTAAGATGTTGATAAATGATTAGGCTATTTTTTATTTCATCACTATAAACACAGCAATGCGCACACGGCAGTAAAAGAGAAAATGATCCATTAGCGTGAAAATACCACTATCAAAAGTGAACGCAAAGGCACTTCTAAAGGTGCATTTTTATTGTGAAAATGATTTTCCCCAAGCTTGAAACTCACACTCCTCTAATATAAGCCAGTTAGGCATTACACCCCTTGTATAGCGGATTTATGCGCTTAATTTTTTAGAAGTTATTTGGCCACTTTAGTTGTGATACAAATCTTATCAAAACACATAGGCCTATGGGCTAGGCTACACGAGGTTTGCGACTATGATTCTAAAAAATCGCCCCAAAAAAGGCATTGTTTCTTGCCTTAAGCTGGGCATCATTCACAAGTGATAATATAGGCTAATATTGTCACCCAGCAGACTAATCTTGGTTTAATCTTGTCTTCACATATACTAACTCATTTGTGTGAAATTTGTTTTGATGTCGAACGGACTATTATCACGCCCCTGTATCTAAACAGGGGCAAGGGAAAAAAATACATGTCATCTATGTTCTTAAATAGCGAATGGATGATGCTTTCCTTGTGAATCATTGCCATGTCAGCCAGGTAAGCTATACTCCTGTTGTAAAGTGATGCAATGTGCTTAATATTAGGAATGTTGAGAAATAAATATAGTTGGCCTAGCCTATAGAACGCTGATGTGATCCTCCTCTTTTTATTAGTAGCCATCACAATGCTGCGCAACATGAGCTCATGTGCTCTCATGAAGTATTTGATTTGTTTTTTTGATTACATTTGCATTGATGTCAGAGTGATTAGAGGACCAATAGAGTGCTGAGTGCCAGGCAGTTAGCAAGTTTGTTTGGCTACTAATGACCATCAGCAGCATCAGAGCTTAGAGAAGCCTAATTACCTGACTAAACGGTCACGTGGAATTTGACTGCCTTCATGACTCGTGACTGCCGGTGTGGCGGTAATACGGTCACCGCAACAGACCTAGTCATTACTGACCAAGACACCTGTCAAGCCAAATGAGGAAAATCATAATAATAACCTAAAAATGGAGGGAGACTTTCCTTTCTCTCTCCCTCTACCTATCTGTATAGGAAAACAAAAAACAGGGGAGTGGAATGAGAAGAGTGGAGAATCTTTTTTTCCAAATCTTTTGCTCGGGGCATATGTGACTTTGCAAAAGCCAATTTGAGAGAGAGAGAGAGGCCAGAGCTAGTCTATTTTTAGTTCGAGCCACTCTCCTCCCCTTACTCCTCTCTCCTTTACCTCTCTCTCCCTTCATCCCTCTCTTCATTATTCTGTGGAGCATTGCTTTCCTCCTCTCGATCCTGAAACACCCCTCTGCACACGGGTATTACTGTGGCCTCGCCACTCACCTCTGCCGCCCTGTGTGTGTGTGTGTGTGTGTTCTCACACTCTCACCTAACTTGCTCTCGAGAACTCATCCATACCTTTTTTGGGGCGGTAGAGAGAGAGAGGGATTAAAACGGGCCCGATATTAGAAAGAAGAGGGGGATAAGGGTAATTGTTATTGAGGAGCTGGGTGAGGGAGATATGACTGGGAGTCTTTAGGAGTGGAGAGAAAGGCAGAGATAGAGAAGAGACAGAGGGACAGAGAAAGAGCAGAGGGGGAGAGTGGGCGAGAGACAAAGAGGGAAAGAGAGAGAGAGCTATGACGCCAGTTGTTGTGCACTATTTGGCTGTTACAACACTCATTAACTCATTACTACCACATTGCCCTGGCATCCCAGCCAGCTGAGCCTCCCACGACAGCCACCACAAGATCAAATCAAATCAAGCTTTATTTATACAGCAGATTTCAGACATAGAATGCAGCACAATGTGCTTCACAGGAAAAAATGTATACAAACAATGACAATCAAAACTATATTTACTACACAACAAACATAAGCGGATAAAAAACAAAAGAATAACAATAAACAATAACAATAAAAAGCAGGTAGCATTCTCCTAGAATCCGCCAAACACAAATGTGTCCGTCGGTCTGCCAGATGGAGAAGCGTGACTCATCACTCCAGAGAACACGTTTCCACTGCTCCAGAGTCCAATAGCGGCGAGCTTTACACCACTCCAGCCGACGCTTGGCATTGCGCATTGTGATCTTAGACTTCATTGCGGCTGCTCGGCCATGGAAACCCATTTCATGAAGCTCCCGACGAACAGTTATTGCGCTGACGTTGCTTCCAGAGGCAGTTTGGAACTCGGCAGTGAGTGTTGCAACCGAGGACAGACGATTTTCGGCGGTCCCGAGCACTCGGCGGTCCCGTTCTGTGAGCTTGTGTGGCCTACCACTTCGTAGCTGAGCTGTTGTTGCTCCTATTGTTGTTGCTCCTGTTGTTGCTTCCACTTCACGATAACAGTACTTACAGTTGACCGGGGCTGCTCTAGCAGGGCAGAAATCTGACAAACTGACTTGTTGGAAAGGTGGCATCCTATGATGGTGCCACATTGGAAGTCACCAAGGTCTTCAGTAAGGCCATTCTACTGGCAATATTTGTCTATGGAGATTGCATGGCTGTATGCTCGATTTTATACACTTGTCAGCACCTGGTGTGGCTGAAATAGCTGAATCCACTAATTTAAAGGCGTGTCCACAAACTTTTGTATATATAGTGTATGTCAACAGTTTTGGCCCCTCTCAGGTTCTCTGACAGGCTATTCCAGAGGCTGGGGGCATAATAAGTAAAGGCTGCCTCTCCATGCCCCTTGGTCCTAGGATTTGGCTAGGTAAAAGGCCAGTATCAGAGGACCTGTAGGACCTACTGGGCACATAAATTAAGTATTGGGGTGAACAATCGTGGGTTGATTTAAAAGCCAATATAATAATCTTAAAATGAATTCTAAAGAGAGAGAACAAGAGAGAGAATGAGAGAGAGAGAACGCGAGAGAGCGCGAGAACGAGTGCGCAAGAACAAGAGAGAGAACGCGCGAGAGAGAGTGCGAGAGAGAGAGAACGGGAGTGAGAACAAGAGAGAGAACGATAATGAGAGAGACAACGAGAAAGAGAGAGAACGAGAGAGAGGAAGAGTGAGAACAGGAAAATAGAGAATAAGTGAGAGAAAAGAGAACAAGTGAGAGAGGAAGAGAGATAACAAATCAGAGAGAGAACAAGTGAGAAAAAGAGAGTGAGAATGAGACAAAGAGAGAGAGAGGAAGAGAGAACGAGACAGAGAGAGAGAGAGAGAGAGCGAGAGAGAGAGAACCAGAGAGAGGGAGAGGAAGAGAGAATGAGTGAGAGAGAGGAAGAGAGAGAACGAGACAGAGAGAGAGAGAGAGAGCGAGAGAGAACCAGAGAGAGAGAATGAGCGAGAGAGGAAGAGAGAACCAGAGAGAGAACGAGAGAGAGAGAGGAAGAGAGAGAATGAGCGAGAGAGGAAGAGAGAGAACCAGAGAGAGAATGAGAGAGAGAGAGAGGAAGAGAGAGAATGAGCGAGAGTGGAAGAAAGAAAGAGAGAATTAGAGAGCGAGAACGAGAGCACGGTGGGAGATGGACTGAGAGAAAAGAAATAAGTGTTAGAGAGGTAGTGGGAGACTGAAAAAGGACAAAAATTAAAGAAAAGGAGAAAGCCCAGTGTTCAGTGTGTGATCAGTTTAGTACAGTGTTGACTCAGGCCTCTATGGCACCCTCGTCCCTATATAGTTCACGACTTTTGGTCAAAAGTAGGGCACTATGGACACACCATCTCTCTGCAACCTAGCTTGTCCTTGAAGCCAGACAGTAATGCTTACCCATTCCCACCTATCCTCATTCTGCTGAAGTTACCCACTAATATCTGCTCAACTCCCTCAGAAGTGGAAGCGGGGAAAAAATTGGTAATATCAGTGAGAAAATATGCTGAGTCAGGGCAAATTCACCGTAGGTTATTAGAAGGAAGGGGGTGGGAGAGAGGGATGCTAAAGGAAAGGAAGCCATGTTGTAAAAACAGTTTGAAAAAACAACAGCTGATAAACGTGTCTAAGAGTAGATACATTTACTCTACACTTCAGGAGGCTGCGGACTAACTTCTTCCTGACCACGCCAGGAAAAACGACGGGTCCTCGTAATAACACCGCCGGAGAGCGAAAGGCTAAACCGGTGTAATCAAGGTGGACCAGAAATTCTCCAAAACCTCTACACACTTAAAGTCAGGTCTGACATCTATCAAGCCAAACAATAGGACCTGGCTGTACAGCACAAACAGATCTGTGACCAGGCTAACACTCTCATCGGAAGGGCCAGATAGTCTGCGTCCCAAATGGCGCCCAAACCCCTACGTAGTGCACTACTTTTGACCAGGGTCCTGTGGGCCCTAGTGCACTTAATAGGGAATAGGGTGCCATTTGAGACGCAACAATTGTCAGTGCCGTCAGGCCGAGCCAGCTGTCAGGCTTCACCTCGTCAGAACTCTCCCTTTCCTCCCAGCAGGTGGGCCCATTTGTCATTACACTTTTAGTAGCAGCCATATTAATAAAAAATAAAAAAAATGTTTTAATGTCTTGTCAAGATCTTAGCCAGACCACTCTATTAAAGTTATTAGTCTGTGTTCAATGTTTATGACTTTTGGATGAGGCAGCGGGCTAGCGTCGTGTCAAGGCGCCTCTGGGAGGGAAGAGGGGAAGTGATGGCGCCATGTTCCTGGATGAACCTCTTGTCTGGGCTCGTAGTCACAAAGCGCCTCAGAGGGACCGTGTCCTCGATCAGCACGGCTGCTCACTGCCACCGTATCTATCGACCCTGTTGGCTCATTTACACACATGGGATTATCAAGTCACACCGTTCTGTCTGGATCTTCTTGTGGTGAGCAAGTGGTTAGTGACGTGTGAATGTGATTGAATGTGAACATTTACAGTATGTGCAAGGTCCCCCAACCCAAGGGAGATGATTCATGGCAGGTTTTGGTGTTTTAGAAGGTTGTCACTGATAAAGTGAAGGATATGAACAGTATGGGAACCACATTTTGTGATCCCAAACTTTAAAAAAGAGGAACTTGACAAATAGTCCTAAACCTTGGAAAGATTTTCCACAAGAGGTCCAATATTTGTGCAGGACTAAATTCCTATCATCTGTTTTTAATGCCCTCTCTAAACTCTAGTTCATTTCCACCAGTGGAGCTCCAGTATTCGAGGGCCAGACACTGGTCACTTGTCCCAGCCACCCAGAGTGGGTACAGGTCTCCTCGGGTCTCCCTGGTCCTGGAGAGACCTTTCCATAGTTCCCACCCTGCTCTTCAACAAGCTAACATTTCCACAAGTATGACCACAAACACACGCACAAACACACAGACACATGGCCTCTTGTTAAACATGAAGTAGTTACTACATGCTGGTATTTGCTCACTTTGGGGGAAACCGATGATGATGATGATGATAACCTGTAGATACTTGACTCTGGATAAGGAGGATTGTTGTATGAGGGCCGGTGATGAACGTTTATGTATGTCTGTCCCAATTGACACCCTATTCCCTATTACAGTAGTGCACTACTTTTGACTAGGGTCCATAGGGTTCTATTTATTTTTTACATTTTTATTTCACCTTTATTTAAGCAGGTAGGCCAGTTGAGAACAAGTTCTCATTTACAACTGCGACCTGGCCAAGATAAAGCAAAGCAGTGCAACAAAAACAACAACACATGGGATAAACAAACGTACAGTCAATGACACAATTGAAAAATCTGTATACAGTGTGTGCAAATGAATGAGGTAAGGCAATAAAAAGGCCAATAGTGCCGAAGTAATTACAATTTTGCAATTTACACTGGAGTGATATATGTGCAGATGAGGATGTACAAGTAGAAATATTGGTGTGCAAAAGAGCAGAAAAAAAAAATATGGGGATGAGGTAGGTAGTTGGTTGGATGGGCTATTTACAGATGGGCTGTGTACAGCTGCAGTGATTGGTAAGCTGCTCTGACAGCTGATGCATAAAGTTAGAGAGGGAGATAAAAGACTCCAGCTTCAATGATTTTTGCAATTCGTTACAGTCATTGGCAGCTGAGAACTGGAAGGAAAGGCGGCCAAAGCAGGTGTTGGCTTTGGGAATGACCAATGAAATATACCTGCTGGAGCGCGTACTACGGGTGGGTGTTGCTATGGTGACCAGTGAGCTGAGATAAGGCGGAGCTATACCTAGCAAAACTTATAGGATTTTCTCTAGGATTTTCATGGTGGTATGCAAAATATCCATGGGTGAAAGTAAGGCAGTACGGTCCGGTACGGTGTTCTGGCAAAATAAATAGTGGAGGTACTCTACCCCATACTGGTAAAACATGAGCCTATCACAATAATTAAAACAACATTTGAAGAAAACTGTAGGCTATTACACCCTTATTTACAGTATCATTAGGCTACCGCATGCCAGAGGCATGAAAAATGAGGGAATGGGCTTGAAAACGAGTGGTATAGCCGACGCTCCTAAAAGCGATGTGGTTCGACGAGAACACTGACGTTTTGCCAAGGCAGAGATGAATGGCCGACACCGAGACGGCGGGCGGACAGCAGTGGATGCATCAATTCTGGATTAATGACAATTGCCAAAATGTCTTTACTCTTTGTGGTGTTTTAAGTAAGAGATTTAAGTAAAAGATGTCTCTTTCCATTCAGCCACTGTTTAGAGGATGAATGTGCACGTAGGGTTGCAAAGGGTCAGAAACTTTCCGGAAATTTTCCATGGGAAGTTAAGACCTGGAATTTGGGGAATTTTGCTTAAATTCATCAAAAATGTTAGCTTATAACAGTGAATCTTTTTTTGTGGAATACACATAATGGAATTCTAGGTCTTGTGGCATATTTTGGTTAACCTATCCCCAATTCAATGGAATTGCAACCCTCTGCATGCACAGTGCATTCTTCCATCACATGTACAGCTGATTCTCAAGATCTTGCACACTGATGAGATGCTATTGAGCCACACTACTACACTGTCTGAGACAAGGGCTACATGCTTTCTGGTAAGTTTTGATTACAATACTGGGTGGGGTGAATATATTTTATATGACATACATAATTCAATCACAAGACAATCACAAGACCTGTGAAATGGATCAGGGTGTGACACCCATGTGAAGAGTCACCTCATTTAATTAAAGTTCAATTCGTAACTAAATTGATTTTTTTTTCTATTGGAAGGATTTAATCATTTGCAATTATGTCTACTTATGATAAGGTAAAATGTTTATGTTTCTGTCTCCATATGATATGGTAAATATATCCAATGCAAAAAAATATCTACATTTAAATGGTGTTAATATTCATTTGCATATATTTCTGTTAATTCCCATATATTCCCGCTAATTCCCACGGAAAGTTTCCACCTCTGAATATTCCCCAAAATGCGCAACCATACGTGCACGGGTAGCCTACGAAAAGAGCCCTTTGAAGTGATCGTTTGACAAATCAGATGAAAACATCCTGACTGGTTGTGTTTATGCCACAACAAAACCTAATACATTTTGAAAGTTACATGACAAACCTTTACGACTCGGCACACAGAGATCCTGTTGAATTAATAGGGATTCTATATGTATTTCCATGATTAAGCGCGTGCACACACAGGATGTCCTTACCGTTAAGAAGTCTACTTTCACCCCTGAAAATATATGACCCTGTATCACTAGGCTCAGGCTGACTACATGACAATGAAGGGATTCTTGCACACCGGTGGATTGGAAATAAAAGTAACCACAGATCTATGATCAGATTACTCTACACTTAACTATTAGGCACTATGAAAAATATCTGCCCCATTTATCCGTTTTCTTTATGGGCTAAACAGTGTGGGGTAACAAAACATCAAGACTGATTCAGATTCATGACCTGGTTCTCCAAATTAATTCCACACTACACTGTGTAGTCATACCTGTCTAGTGCTGAATGTTGCTGAATGCTGAATGTTGCATACCAGTGAAGCGCTGTGCTCCGCTACCCCGCTGCAGCCACGGCTTAATTGATACATCGAATGGCAGGAGTAATGAGATGAATTGCAGAAGGTCGCCATTGGCCAATCAATGCCCAGGGTTTGCCAACGATCCCTCCCTGTACCCGATGCTGCTCTTTATCGACTGATCGAGTCAAGTCGCTGTTTCACTCCCCTTTTTAGAAGGAAAACAAAGCGATCCGGACCTGCTTTTGCGTTTAGGATTCAAAAGGATAACTGAGTGTCATGTTACAGAACCGCTGCCAATTTGGACGGAAACGTTACATTTCTTTTACGCACCTGCCAAAGAATGCTTACGTTTCTAGTACCTGCGATCTTGACTTATTAAGCAGTAAGCACTGTCAAAATTCATTTACAGGAGGGAAAAAAAAAAGAGAATCATAAAATCCACCTACATTCTGGGTTATTGGACAGTAATGGATTTGTCTGAATCTAATGTGACGTCAGCTCAGCTGGCCTAGATTTCCATGAGCAGCCAGCCAGCGAGTGAGTCTTTGCTGTGCCTCTGTGACAGGACTGTTATGACATCTGTCACGTGACCACTCCTCTCGGCTCCCTCGCGGCACTGCGACCCCGACTGACCTGACACCAAACTTCTGCTTCCTCCTACTGCCACGGAACACAGCCCACATTTTAGAATCTGCTCCAACGGAAGCTTGTCCTTACCTCAGAGATAATAGCTAATGGCTGATGCTATTGATATCATTGAGCTTCAGCAAATATAATAGCCATTTCAGCTATCACCAGTCAATGTCTAGTTGAACAAATGTCGAAATGTCAATAGTGATGAAAATCACAACTTAAGTTTATACTTCAAATAGATACGTAAGTAATCAGGTAAAAAGATTTTGAATAAGTAAAGAAAATATACATGTCATCAACCATCCCTTTCTGAGATATTCACTTCACCTGATTCCATATTGTATTTCATGGACCATGTCATGTGACAGCTGTCAACCGAAGCGGTGACTAGGTGAACCGGTACTTATCGTTTTGCTTTAAAAAAGCCCTGCTCCTATAGTGTTATGCTAGCCGTAACACACACATCAATCTCTCTAAACTGATGCTACAGGTTTCTCTATCTCTGAGAAATGAACACACCCAAGGACAGTAGTTAGATGGGTCGTACACTACATGGGGTGGAGGAGGAAAACTCGTTGTGAACTGCTCATAAAGGAGGCGAACTTGTAGGTACACACACACCCCTGGCCAGATCAATCGATGAATGGTAGTTCAGAGACCACTGTGTGTGTGATCACCGGATCAATTTGCAGGGGGAGGAGACGGAATAACAACTTGTCCTCTTTCTTAATCCCCCCTCTCTCTCTCTCTTTCTCTCTCTCTGTCTCTCTTTCTCTCTCTCTCCTTCCCCAGAGTCAGATGAACTCATGGATACCATTTTTCAGTTGGTGGTGTTTTCGCCAGCCAATGCTATCTAGCGTTATCGCAATGGCTGCAAGTCTATGGGCATCTGCTAGCACTCGCTCCATTGTGCGTTCCTTGGATTCATATTTCACTTACCTACTCCTCCTTGCCTCAAAGTCTTCTCGTCTTTGACTGGCTTCTCTCTAATGTACATCTCACATCCTCTATTCTCTTCCTAGAGGATGCTCTTCAGTACCGTCAATAACCCTTTTCTCCTGCATCCCTCTATATCGTTTTTTCTTCTTCGTTAATGCACTTTTACCTTCACCCCTTGTACTTCTTTCTCTCCATTTAATGACTCGCCTCTATCCATCCCCCTTTCATAACTTACCATGCAACAACCCCTCTCTGTCTCCCCGTCTCCCCTCGCCCTCTCTCCCGGTCTGTCTCTCTCCGCATCCCACCCTCCGTTCTCCCTGAGGTGTGCTGGTCGTAATGCAGAGGACACAGTAATGGTTCTTACTCACTGGCACCACCATCATCATGAAAATGGCTCCGTAATCTCCCTACCATACACGTGGTGCTGTCCGGTCCGGACTGTCTCGTAATACCCATGCCATGGCAGCTATCCTGAGGAACAGGGATGGTTCACATGTTCGACTATATTCACAACACTTAGGAGATTTGTGGCTATTTAGAGGAAGAGGAAATGAAACGTTTCCGATTTCTGTTCTGTGGATATTAAGTGGCGGCGTCAACATCTAAGCATTTGGAAAACACACACAGGCATGTACACACACAAGTCCGGTGTGCCATGCCAGGGCTCACATCTGGGCGTGAATATCTGGGCGTGAATATCTTAATCCTCAGATATCTCTCTCTCTCACACACACACACACACACACACAATGCCAGGGCTCACATCTGGCTATTGTTCGTCCAGAGGGAGTGTGATGTGTTGTTGTGCCACCTGTGTGCCCAGAAATAGTTTCAGAAACACAATCTCTACCTGCACCTGTTTCCAACTCTTATGTAAGCGCTGGAGGGCCACACACACACACCCACACACACACACACACACACACACACACACACACACACACACACACACACACACACACACACACACACACACACACACACACACACACACACACACACACACACACACACACACACACACACACACACACACACACACACAGAACAAGGGAAACCAGGAGTAGAGCATCAGTAAGGAAAGGTGAGAAAATCTGTGTGTGTGTGTGTGTGTGTGTGTGTGTGTGTGTGTATGTACACACGTGTCACGTGACATGATTAACACATGAAACATGCAGAGTGATCAGACAGGTGTGAAAATGTGTGAGTGTATGTGCGAGTTAACTAACACACGAAGGGCCTGCTTTCCATCGTTGCATTATCTTCTCACACGTCACTACACATTAGCTGGGGGGTCTGAGTGATGTGCATTGATACAGATTGGCATTCAGGCAACCTTTTAGAAAAACTGCCTATGAACTTGTCACTGTGCTTTAATAAAGAAATCAGTTTGGTTGCCATTGAAGTGACGTTTGTGCCACAAAGCGATAAATGAAGGTGACAGTCAACTGTATCGCTAATTCACAATCATAAGCCTTTGAGAATGTGTGTGTGTGTGTGTATGTGTGTGTGTCGTGCAAATGAAATATGTCTGCATCTACGCGTGACAGAGAGTGTTTATATGTGTGTCTTTCCATTAAATGAGGATAATGTCTCGTACAGAATGAATTATTCCTGCCTGAGTGACTTCATTATGTGCATACATCCAGACTGTGTTACTTAGGTGTGTGTATGTGTGTGTGTCTGACAGTATTCCATGAGTGTATCTTTGCTCTGTGTATGCACAGTATTGAGTGCATTAATATCGCGTGTCTGTGTATATAGTTAGCATGCATGAGAGTACCCAGTGTGTGTGTGTGTATTCAGTATCAATGTGTACTCAGTCAGCATTGTGTGTGTGTGTACACTCAGTGTGTGCGCGCGCGTGCTCGGAGTGTGTATATGCGTGCCCCCCCCCCACACACACACACACCCCAAACTCCTACCTTCTCTCCATCCCTCTTTTCATTCTTTGTTTGAATCCTTCTCTCCGGGGTACTTTCTCGATCAAAGCGCTGGTCTGTTTATTCTTGGAAGGGCTATGCTGATGTTGCTCCATAATGGGACACACAGCCCTGCAGATAATCCCTGCTGTACACCTGCAGCTCCATCACTGGCTGTGAGACACCCCATGAGGGATAAGTTAGGTGTGTGTGTGTGTGTGTGTGTTCTGCCAGGCCCGGCTGCCGCTGCTGCTGCCTGCCTCGGAATATACCCACAATGCATTGCTGCTGGGGCACAGAGAGACACGCAGATCTCTCTGTGTGTGTAATCTCTAATTGACACAGAAGAGGAGATGGGTAGGGTGAAAGAGAAGGTACATAAGGTATGGTATGTTCTATTATCACTGTGTGTGAATAGAAAGGACTCTGAGATTATCTGGGAGTGGGTTACATCATGCTAATCGTTTTACTGAAAACAGTCGAGACATTGTCACAGCCCTTGTGTGAACAACTGCATGCCCTTGAGACCAATTCAGTTTGAACACATTGAATTTTTGCATTCTACATGCATTCTCTTCTCTTGTCTTGCTTGGAGCACCCGATCCTCTTATCTAATATCATAACCCTTGAAGACAGATGTGACAAGAGAAAAGTGATAGCAGCACAACCATGGACCTTGTCAGACAGAGCATATGCATCATTAGTCCTTTCCTCTAAAACCAGATTTACTCCAAGCTGCCGTGGCAGTGGCAGTGAGCCATGTTGAAATATGCTTGTACACATTCTTTAGAGATGTGTACAAGCATTCTGTAGAATGCCGGAGCATTCTTTAGAATGTCCAAAACATTCTTTAGAGATGTGTACAAGCATTCTGTAGAATGCCGGAGCATTCTTTAGAATGTCCAAAACATTCTTTAGAGATGTGTACAAGCATTCTTTAGAGATGTGTGCAAGCATTCTTTAGAGATGTGTACAAGCATTCTTTAGAGATGTGTGCAAGCATTCTTTAGAGATGTGTGCAAGCATTCTTTAGAGATGTGTACAAGCATTCTTTAGAGATGTGTACAAGCATTCTTTAGAGATGTGTGCAAGCATTCTTTAGAGATGTGTGCAAGCATTCTTTAGAGATGTGTGCAAGCATTCTTTAGAGATGTGTGCAAGCATTCTTTAGAGATGTGTACAAACATTCTTTAGAGATGTGTACAAGCATTCTTTAGAGATGTGTACAAGCATTCTTTAGAGATGTGTACAAGCATTCTTTAGAGATGTGTACAAGCATTCTTTAGAGATGTGTACAAGCATTCTTTAGAGATGTGTGCAAGCATTCTTTAGAGATGTGTACAAGCATTCTTTAGAGATGTGTGCAAGCATTCTTTAGAGATGTGTACAAGCATTCTTTAGAGATGTGTACAAGCATTCTTTAGAGATGTGTACAAGCATTCTTTAGAGATGTGTACAAGCATTCTTTAGAATGTCGAAAACATTATTTAGAAAAGTATACTCGGTCATAACAGACTTTATATGGACAAATACAATTCATAAGAATAAAAAATAAAGTTTTACATCTTCTGAGGGTTTTAACTTTCGAGTCTTGGAATTGTATCAACTCGCCACCCTAGCTTTTCCTTGCAACATATAGTTGACTGCACTAAAGAGGAACAATGGGAACATATTGAAGATGCACATGCACATTCCCAGAATCTTTTTATGTGTCTATTTTTAAAGGGCGAAGCTAAGAACATTAAAAACTTTGTAGTTAACACTACAGCAATATGGAAGACAATGAAACATATTCCACAAGAACTAATATCACTTCCTAAAAACACAACCTTATGGAACAATCCTTGGATAGCTTTTCAGAATTCACAGATAAATTGGTCCACATGGAAAACTGAAGTAACACAATTTAGGAGACGTTCTTATCCAAAACCACTTGCAGCAGTGAGTGTATTTATTTTCATAACTTTTTCCCCGTACTGGTCCCATGTAGGAATCGAACCCACAACCCTGGCGTTGAAAGCGCCATGCTCTACCAACTGAACCACATGGGACCATAGAAAACATTAAAATGACTTGGTAGGAGAAAATACATTTATTTCCATGACAGAATGAAAAAGTCGTTTTGGGCTGACCAAATACATGAATGTTAAAAGTTACATATCATGACATTTCAATTAGACATTTTTTGGACATCATTAGTAACCTTGAGGGAATATTATTCAAGTCAGATACGGATGTTCATATGATAGGGAAGATATACAAAACCTTGTAGAGAGCATATCCAACGGACAATCTCTTAGAAAATAAAAGAAACTATTGGAACCAAGACTTAAAAATAATTCATGTTGTATGAAGGCTTTCTGAAGTCTTCACAAGATGCACTTCAAACAAAGCGGGAGGAATTTATTATACCAGAGACTAAAAGTCGAAAATTCGACAGCACAACGGCAGAGTCATGTTTTAAGTGTAAAACGAATAATGACACAATAACCCACGCTATCTGGGAATGCCATAAAATCCCTGAAGTTTAGGGGCGGAGCTAGAAAGATGTCTGTCAGAGTATGACAATGTAAACATACTTCTAATCCACCTGTCTGCACATGTCAAGACGTGGCATACGCCGGTCGATTGAGATCGCCGATGAGTTGGGCGATTCCCTTCTCGCCACTTGAAAAAAACGTATACTGGAAGCGTAGAAGTCAACCAATCCGCCATCGTTAACATAATGGGCAAATCAAATGATTGAAATATTGAAAGTGTGTGGGCTATGGAAACAAACAAAATGGTACAAACTCCGCCCACCTAGCACTCCAAGTAGGCTGAAGCAAACTCTCAAAGTATTTTCAGTACTGGAACCCAAGTCTGTAGCCGGTCCGGTACTGCAGCATGCAGTTGTCAGCATTCCTTCCTACTTTGCGCTGCAATGTGTTTGTGTGTGTGTGCATGGAGACTCTCTATGAGAGAGTGGTCAGATGAATGAGGGAATGAGGGGGGAACGGTTCCCTGGGGAGGCTAGGCCACTCTCCAGGCAGTCACACTGGAACACCCAGCCAGCCAGCCACCCATCCAGCCAGCGAACGACACAAACACACAAATGGCAAACGATGAAAGCTCCATGCCGACTCCACTGCATTCTCACGGCGACGAGCATACAAACCAACGAGGCGAAAAGCCCACAAGCCCAGAAAAGGGATTTGACATTGTGCTAGTTACTACAGCCACAATTACACAAAGAGAAAGAGCCTTTTCTCTTCTTCTCTCAAACGGCTACAGTACAATGTGATTATTGCCCAGCTGAGAACGCTTGTTTCAACACTTTTCTTCTATGGTGTCTTGGTGCTGCTCTAAATTCCCCGTCCATCAAAGCTGTGCGGTCATAGAAAGGTTATTTTTCTCAACCTGACCTTTGAGCGGATTGACCGTGACCAGTGACCAGTATTGTTGGTGCCACCCTCTCTGCTGTGCCAATAACAAACAACAACATTTTAGTCATTTAGCTGATGCTCAAATCCAGAGCAACTTCATCTTAAGATAGCGAGGTGGGACAACCACATATCACAGGCATAGAAAGTAACATTTTCCTCAATAATTAAATAATTAAGAGTCAGAGCTAGAGGGGGGGGGGCTGAGGTGGCAGAAAGGTGTGCTCGGGTTGGGGTGTAGGATTTGAGCATAGCCTGAAGGTAGGGAGGGGCAGTTCCTCTTGCCATCACCACGGTCTTGTGGTGGATGCAAGCTTCGACTGGACAAAGACAAAACAACAGCTCGGTCAGTAGAGAGTCTAGTCACGGTAGCCCTAGCAACAGACAGGAGCAACCTGCACATTAAGTGAAATCTATCCTCTGTCTATCCTCTAGGTAATAACTGCTCTGCTCTCTCAGCCCGGTTCTCCATTTGTTTGTTGATCACCCTTGAAATCCACACAGGAAATGTCAGAATACTTTAAAAGCATATCCGACTACAATGTAACACCAGGAGAATAGCAGCACCACAAAATAATATTCAATATCTAAATTTGGCATGAAAATAAATCATGTGGTATATAACTATTTACATAAATATATTATTTCCTGCGAATGGCTTAACAAGAAAACTTCCAAAAGGACTAATTTGAGGTAAAATGGAGTTGGAGCACTCAACAAAGAAAAGGCAGAAGATTGATTTCTTATTTCTCCCTTTAATCCATTGTACATGATGCGGACAGGTGACTAACGTTTCCACGTCAAGACGATGTCTTCCAAGCTGACGTCTTCCTCAGAGGAAACGGCAGTCACCTCCTTTTGGATGTTTTTCTTGGTAAGCCATTCTAGTGATTTTTGCCCACCGGAACCAGTACTGTTTCCCACATCCTGGACAAATAACTGGACATATTTTATGTGTTACATCATACAAGCGTCAGTGATGGTTGAGGTGTGGTCAAGCGCCGATGGCTGTAACCTTTAAATCACCTCCCTCCAGCACCAAAACACACACACACACACACAGGCAGCAGCAGGACTGGATCAACACGTGTTCTTGGTTTTGATCCATTTACCAAGGCTCCACACTCCATTAGGCCAGAATGAAGGTCAGACTAAAGTAGGAAGAGAGGGGAGTGAGGAGAGAGGAGGGGGTTGGAAAAGGGGAGGGTTGAGAAAGAAGAGAGGGGTTGAGGGGTGAGGAGGGGTGGTTATGGGGGATGAGGAGGGAGGAGCAGGGGGAGAGGTTAGATGGTGAGGGGTTGCTGGAGCTGTTTAAGGGGACACAGGTGGATGGGGGACGGGGACTTGCCTCGATAGCCTTGCTCCATAACGATCCTTTCTAATGGGGCAAATCACTGAACAGCCAGCCACCCACTGCAAGTCCCCCCTCCTTCTCTCCTTCCGCGGAGAGGAAGAATACAACAAACGGAATTACTGATACATGGAGGCCGAGGAAAGGTTGAGCTGTGGTGGAAGTCTATTGAACAGTGAGGTTGTACATGAACAGGGTTGACCCTTCCTCTCCTTCTCTCCCAGTTAGTTCTTCGGGGGGAGCCCCAGGGTCTTCCTTCAGGGCTCTGGAGCGAGGGGTCGAACCGTGGAGGAGGAGGGGTAACGAGGGATGGAGGAGGAGTGCTCTATGAGGACCTCTCCAGACTGATCAATGGGTTAACTAAGTGGAGAGGAGAAAGAAAGGAAGGATGGAAGAACAAGGGCTGGGATGGAGGGATGAGGGGAGGTAGAGATATGATGGAGGGATGCGGGAAGGAGAGGCTGGAGGATGGACGGTTGGGTTGGAGGTAGTGATGGGTGAAAAAAATCTATATTTACATATCGGAATATTTCTTTTAACGATATATCGTATCATTTTGACAATATATTATTTTTGCGCTATACAGCTGTACCTGCACAAAAACAGTATCTTTCCTTCATACTTGTCACGCTGGTATAAAGGATCTGGAGACAGGCGCAGGAATACGTAATAGGGGTTTTTATTTCCCAAATTACAGCGTGCCGTGTAAACGCATAGGTACTCGCACCAACGCATAGGTACTCGCACCAACGCATAGGTACTCGCACCAACGCATAGGTACTCACACCAACTCATAGGTACTCACACCAACGCATAGGTACTCGCACCAACGCATAGGTACTCACACCAACGCATAGGTACTCGCACCAACGCATAGGTACTCACACCAACGCATAGGTACTCGCACCAACGCATAGGTACTCGCACCAACGCATAGGTACTCGCACCACCAACGGACATAGGAACAATAATCGACCGGACAATGGTGAACAAAGAGCACACTTCTACAATCACTACTCAAAAGGAATAGGGACCAGGTATGCGTAATGACAGTTCCGGAAGGATCCGTGACATCACTGTAGCTTGTTCTCCATCGTCTTTTAAAATAATTTGTTTTCAGCCCTTTTATTTCCATGACTGCTCAGAACTATTTTTCTCCTGGCTCTCTCTTGTCCCTCTGCAGCAGACATATGGCGAACAATATGTTTGGAACATCGAATCGCAATAAAATCACAGTATCGAATCGCAATACATACACAGCACCTACAGTAAGTATCGTGATAATATCGTGTCGTGAAGCACCCGGCAATTCCCAGTGCTAGTTGGTGGATTAGGGACAAAGGACGGAGTATTAGGGGCAGAGGGGTAGATGTTGAAGGGTAGTGGTGACGGTGGTAAGAAGGACCAGAGAAGACAATGGAAACCAGTAGAAAGAAATCTGAGGTGTCATGTTTGAGAATTCAATGGTTATAGTTACCATTACAGGTGCACTACTGGCCAGTCAAATATGGCAAACGTAACAGCAGGGAAATGTCTAGCAATGATCTATTACCATTTTCTTTCACGTTCCATGATTATGAATTACATTTTACAGTATTGATAAGTGTAAATGTTCACAGGGGTTTGATCCTGAAGCTACACATGGAGATCGAGCACAAGAAATCAAAGACCATTTGAAAATCCACACACACACACACAGTTTTCGGCTCCTGGAATGAGAAATACGTTTTCCGGTTAAGGGATCGAGCTCATCCTCTGAAATGTGTTTAGTCTCCCTCTCTGTTTTTCAGGGATGGAGGGATGGAGGAAAAGAGGAAGGGGATGAAATCCTGCTGACTAGCACCTTCTCTTTCCCCTCTCCCTATTCCCCCCTTATTTCTAACTCCCCAGAGTTTTAACCAGAAATAGCGAGAAATCGTTTCATCTCGGTGCCAGGGGGACAAAGCCGCTTTCCCAGTTAGCCAGGCAGGTCTTTGCTCGTTCTCTGCAGCTTTTTAACTCTTTCTATGGGAGTTACTGCTGAGTTGGGCAGTGTCCTATTCAGGGTCCTACTCATTAAGCACCAAACGGAAGAAACCTTGACTAAAACTGGGGAGGGAAACTTAAGAAGCCAATGAGAAGCGCTCGTTTCCGTTTACCGTGGCGAAACATTTTGCTTCATGGTGCCCAAATGAATACAGCCTAGTAGTGCCGCAATGAGGCCTGGGAGAGGGGAGGAAAGAGACGGAGGAGGGAGAACACGAGTCGGCAAACCACTAGGCGCTAGCAGATAGACCAGGGAAAGCAATCTCACTGCTCATTAGTGACTAGCGTTAGCGTGTGATCTGGGGCTAGATCCCTAAACACTATTCATTAGGGCGATGACACCAGCGAGCCTTTCTACCTCTCACTCTCTCTCCACTGGTGCGTTCCACCCTTACAGTATCACACACACACACACACACACACACACACACACACACACACACACACACACACACACACACACACACACACGCACACACACACACGCACACACGCACACACGCACACACGCACACACACTGAGGGTTGGATTCAGCCTTGAGAGAGTGCAAAGAGCTACCGATCGATCAATCATCACCTGCTGTATTGTTCATCCGCATGAACGGTCGGCACTAAGCAGAACCCTACAAGTCTGGAATTCAAAGTGATATGCTCCGTTTCTGAAGTGAAAACATGGTGTAACAAGGCATATCAGTTTGGGTTTCAGGCTAGAACCTAACAGCATGTTAAGAAATCCCCCCCAAAAATGTTTTAAGTCCATCAGGATAAATGGAAGGGGAAAGGCATGTCGCAAGGTGTTTGAAGCGGTGCGCACACACACATACACACACACACTCCCAGCACCCTTCAATGTTGTTCATCCCAAGGGGCTGCTGATTGTGACAATAACAGAGATGATCATCATCGTGATGGCGTCGCTCGCTGCACGAAGCGGAAGCGAAAGTGTGACACTCCCAGATCCACCGCTCGTTCATCACTGTCACGCTACCGGCTCTCTCCCTAACAAGCTTCTATCCCAACGCTCCCAGCCGCTGTCGGCTCCCTAGCGTAGAACTGACTGTCAGGGAGGAGTGTGTGAGTGTACTGTGTGTGAGAGAGTGTACTGTGTGTGTGTGTGTGTGTGTGTGTGTGTGTGTGTGTGTGTGTGTGTGTGTGTGTGTGTGTGTGTGTGTGTGTGTGTGTGTGTGTGTGTGTGTGTGTGTGTGTGTGTGTGTTTGGCTAGCTTATCCAAAATACTCTATTCGTTAGCATCCATACATGGACTGTCCATCAAGGGACAGCTAGTGGCAGTGAGGTGGAAACAACTCATCTAGTTACAGAAGCTAACAGCAGCTAGCAGAGCGACTTTCTCTCAGGGGAGCGGACCTGGTCCCCATGTATTGTCAGGTGGCCCCATTAGTCTTGCTGCCTGCCTGTGTGCGTCTGAGGTAACAACTCTGCCAATGCCTCAAACCCAACCACTAAGACCTCAGCCACTTATGTCAATGGACGGACATCAAATGCCTCACATCCTCCCTATAGTAGGAGAAAGTTACCATGCCAGTGGCTCATTATACTAGATTGTCTGAAACTCAGAATGAGACCGGCTCCAGTGTGTGTGTGTGTGTGTGTGTGTGTGTGTGTGCCTGAGTCTGAAAGTAACAACCCACATCATTATACAGAACAGTGATAATCCGCACCACACTATACTCTCTCTCTTTCTCCCTCTGTCCGCTTCTCCTCTCCTCTTCCCAGCATTACGATTCAGCCACCACTCTTAAGGTTGTTACCGTCGCAGAGTGTGTGTGTGCGTGTGTGTGCGTGTTTGCGCGCAGTGGTGCTACTCCCAGTCCATATTAATGGGTCTACAGATGAAGGATCTTAATTTGATTACCCTGTTGCAGGAGAACCTTCTTGCAATGCAGGAAATGTCACTTGTAGTGTATTTGAGGTTTAAAAAGGCTTCTGAAGTTTGTCATTTCCATTTTGAAGGAATCATAATTCACATAATAATTCACATTTCCTGTTGCTTCAGGATTATTTTCTGGCCGTAGCAAACCGTCTCAAATGAATACATCTGTATGTGTGTTTGTCCGTTTGCAACAGTGGAAGAGCAGAGGATGCTATAGTAGTGAGCATAATGGAAGTCATACATTGACATTGTACTATATCGCTCTGGTCCTACATGTATCCCGATAGCGTTATGTACTGTTAGGGTGTTTTCATACTTTGTCCCTTTACGACCATTTTTGTGAACTGGTTTGTAAAAACAATTTTTCAACACTGACTCTTCAAAAGAGACTCCGAAGCGAATTGAACTAAAACCACCTTGAGAGGTGCTCTGAGTTTGGTTTGCTTGAATTCCGCAGTCCGGTTCCCTTTTTTTAGGGCAATGTGAAAACAAAGCTCCCCAGTTTCGCTTGAAGTTATTCCCGCGCCACACACTAGACGACTGCAACACCGTTTCCCCTGGCATAACCCCTTACACTAGACGACTGCAACACTGTTTCCCCTGCCATAACCCCTTACACTAGACGACTGCAACACCGTTTCCCCTGCCATAACCCCTTACACTAGACGACTGCAACACCGTTTCCCCTGCCATAACCCCTTACACTAGACGACTGCAACACCGTTTCCCCTGCCATAACCCCTTACACTAGACGACTGCAACACCGTTTCCCCTGCCATAACCCCTTACACTAGACGACTGCAACACCGTTTCCCCTGCCATAACCCCTTACACTAGACGACTGCAACACCGTTTCCCCTGCCATAACCCCTTACACTAGACGACTGCAACACCGTTTCCCCTGCCATAACCCCTTACACTAGACGACTGCAACACCGTTTCCCCTGCCATAACCCCTTACACTAGACGACTGCAACACCATTTCCCCTGCCATAACCCCTTACACTAGATGACTGCAACACCGTTTCCCCTGCCATAACCCCTTACACTAGACGACTGCAACACCGTTTCCCCTGCCATAACCCCTTACACTAGACGACTGCAACACCATTTCCCCTGCCATAACCCCTTACACTAGACGACTGCAACACCGTTTCCCCTGCCATAACCCCTTACACTAGACGACTGCAACACCATTTCCCCTGCCATAACCCCTTACACTAGACGACTGCAACACCGTTTCCCCTGCCATAACCCCTTACACTAGACGACTGCAACACCGTTTCCCCTGCCATAACCCCTTACACTAGACGACTGCAACACCGTTTCCCCTGCCATAACCCCTTACACTAGACGACTGCAACACTGTTTCCCCTGCCATAACCCCTTACATTGGTGCCACAAAAAATATGTGCATAGGATAAGAAAGCTTCACCAACTGTTCATTTGATTTTGGGGTTTGAATAGTGCTAGTAGACAACAACATATTTAGGGCCCTATAAGATATGTTTTATTTTTGCCTGATTCTGTTGAGTTTATTCCCCAAATTCCGATTTCTACGTTTTGTTTTCCCAGGTTTCAGTTTTAAAATTGTCTTTCAGGTTTTCAATCTCAAAATCAAAATCAACTCAAATTGGATGTTCTAAGTACAGAAACATGCTTAAACCACATCAGGAGGCCACTTCAGGTCTGGGAATAATCACATTTAAAAATATATTTTGGATGTAAACTCAGCAAAAAAAGAGACGTCCCTTTTTCAGGACCCTGTCTTTCAAAGATAATTCATAAAAATCCAAATAACTTTACAGATCTTCATTGTAAAGGGTTTAAACACTGTTTCCCATGCTTGTTCAATGAACCATAAACAATTCATGAACATGCACCTGTGGAACGGTGGTTAAGAGCTTACAGACGGTAGGCAATTAAGATCACAGTTATGAAAACTTAGGACACTAAAGAGGCCTTTCTACTGACACTGGAAAACACTAAAAGAAAGATGCCCAGAGTCCCTGCTCATCTGCATGAACGTGCCTTAGGCATGCTGCAAGGAGGCATGAGGACTGCAGATGTGGCCAGGGCAATAAATTGCAATGTCCGTACTGTGAAACACCTAAGACAGAGCTACAGGGAGACAGGACGGACAGCTGATCGTCCTCGCAGTGGCAGACCACGTGTAACAACACCTGCACAGGATCGGTACATCCGAACATCACACCTGCGGGACAGGTACAGGATGGCAACAACAACTGCCCAAGTTACAACAGGAACGCACAATCCCTCCATCAGTGCTCAGACTATCCACAATAGGCTGAAAGAGGCTGGACTGAGGGCTTGTAGACCTGTTGTAAGGCAGGTCCTCACCAGACATCACCAGCAACAATGTCGCCTTTGGGCACAAACCCACGGTCGCTGGACCAGACAGGACTGGCAAAAAGTGCTCTTCACTGACGAGTCGCGGTTTTGTCTCACCAGGGGTGATGGTCAGATTTGCGATTATTGTCGAAGGAATGAGCGTTACACCGAGGCCTGTACTCTGGAGCGGGATCGATTTGGAGGTGGAGGGTCCATCATGGTCTGTGGCAGTGTGTCACAGCATCATTGGACTGAGCTTGTTGTCATTGCAGGCAATGTCAACGCTGTGTGTTACAGGGAAGAAATCCTCCTCCAATAAGGTAGCCTTCCTGCAGGCTCATCCTGACATGACCCTCCAGCATGACAATGCCACCAGCCATACTGCTCGTTCTGTGCTTGATTTCCTGCAAGACAGGAATGTCAGTGTTCTGCCATGGCCAGCGAAGAGCCCAGATCTCAATCCCATTGAGCAGGTCTGGGACCTGTTGGATCGGAGGGTGAGGGCCAGGGCCGGGGCAATTCCCCCCAGAAATGTCCATAAACTTGCAGGTGCCTTGCTGGAAGAGTTGGGTAACATCTCACAGCAAGAACTGGCAAATCTGGTGCAGTCCATGAGGAGGAGATGCACTGCAGTACTTAATGCAGCTGGTGGCCACACCAGATACTGACTGTTACTTTTGATTTTGACCCCCCCTTTGTTCAGGGACACATTATTTCATTCCTGCTAGTCAACTTGTGGAAATGGTTCAGTTTATGTCTCAGTTGTTGAATCTTGTTATGTTCCTAAAAATATTTACACATGTTAAGTTTGCTGAAAATAAACGCAGTTGAGAGGACATTCTTTTTTTTTTGCTGAGTTAAGTTACCCTTCAATGCAATGAGCACCAGGCAGAGACCGTTTTTTTGGTTAGTAGTATTTCAGTAGCACCCATGTGAATGCAGGGTTTGCAAAACAAATGGCCACTGGATTGATGCACATAATCATGATATCCTTCTGCCAGGTAGGCATAGGCTGCTTTGTAGTTAACTTTTAATCAATAAGTTTTTTGGGAAAGCCTATAAATGTTTGTTTTTTATACCAGCAGATGGCGATCATTAGCATTATCGCTAATGGCTACACAAAGTGAAAACGAGACATTGGTGCACATCACACACAGACAGGAGCATTTCTGTGCCTTTTCAGAAAGAAATATGAATCACTAATGCATTTTGTTCATGTCTGATTAGTCACTTGGGCAAATGAATGAATGTTCTAATAAATTCAATAGATTTAGTTGATTTCCTACTAAGCTCAACACATTTTGGAATATTGTTGAATTCCATGTTAATGTCTGGATTCCATGATTCCATCCACGTTTTCCATAATGCGGATTTTATAGGGCCCTACATATTTGGTGAGAATCACGACATAGGGTACAAAATCGATTTTAGCTCTTAAAGATCCAGTAGCCTACATTATGTAAATATAATTTAATCCACACTCGTGTCATTGGGATTTATATGTGTTGAGTTAAATCCATTTTGACATGGTTCCAAAATAGGAGCAGAGGACATTAGGCCACATACCCTACTACTGTAAACCAGGTAGAAATGAATCATAACACACACACACACACACACACACACACTCACACACACACACAGAATGATTTATCATCCATAGGGATAAGCTCCATACTGTGTCAATGCAATCGGAACGACCTCTCGAATGGCCGATAATAAGGAAATATTGGCCAACAACTCAGGAACTAGGCTACATGTCTGTCTATAATCCCTTTGGGATGTCTGAAATTATGTTGTTTGGATTCAGAAGATTCCCAGTCTCACATTGAAATCCACCCGCACACACAGCGAAATCAAAATGCCTAGCTTCTTCTGATGTTTGGATTTATGTCTATTGTCAAAGGGATTTAGGGAGAAACCAAAGACCCCCCACCACAGCACCAATATCAAACTCTCTCAGAGCAAGATCTGGCTAGCCTAGCAAGGGGTCTGTCTGTCCGGGACGCCGTGTCTCTCTGTCTGTCTCTGATCGGGGGAGAGTGAAAGCAAGTGGTCTGGTCTTAGGCGGTGGTCTGGGTCCCGTCGGTGATCTGGCTGTCAGTAGCGCTATCCTTATTATACCGTGAGTTGTGTTTTTTGTGAACACCTTTGAGTGGTGTGCGCGTGTGTGAACACCAACCTTGATCTCACCTTAATGAGAGCCCCCGGGACAGATGACACGCCATGTTTTGGTGGAGACGGGCGGAAGGTCTGGCAAGCAACAGAACGGACGGACTTAACACTGGATGCAAATTGACTGCAGAAAATAACATGTGCGTCAATCGAACCCTATGGGCCCTGGTCAAAAGTAGTGCACTACGTAGGGAGTAGTGTGCTATTTGGGACTCAGACTCGGTCCGAACCGCCACGGACATGAAGAGAAACAAACCACATACTGATAGACAAGGTCTTCTACAGGAGAAAACTAGCTGGGAGACATGGACACAGTCACATCAGGCTTAGAGCTCTACATTGACTCTTGGGGGTGCCGTTGGACCATGTGAGAAATTTGTAACATTGAGTTACAACGAGTGTGCTCATATACTGTATGTGTAGCACTAGTGGGGTGCCCCAATTTCCTATTGGAGGTGCCGACTAAATGCTCTCCCACACCTGTAATTAAAATCCTTGTCCTGCATACACTACCAACTGTCAAACCACAAAAACACACCTGTTGGTTGAGTAGAAACTGGCCAGTCTGGCCAACAGTCTGAGTCAGCCTCCTGCCATCCGTCCATGGTAAAGTAGCAGACTATTCACACTCTCAGGACACTGTATATAATCAATTTAATCAAGGTACGAAATGATTGTTATTTTCAAATACAATCTCTTTTTGGGCTCAATTGGTGGCCAATTTGAAGTGTACAAATTATTACAATCATGTTCCGTCCCCCTGACCATCCACTCTGACAAAAATTGGCCCGTGGTTGAATCTAGTTACCTACCCTGGTCTACCGCTTGGAATATCCCATATTCCCAATACCTATATGAGAAACATGAAATCAGTAGATCAATTTGCATCACATAACACATACAAGTAAGCAAGCATATAACACATGGCCAATTAAGGAAAACAAACTCGTCTAAGATTGACATCAATACATGACACAGCCCTACACACTCGAGGCTACATCTACTATCAAATGCACAATTAAAACAGAATTGGCAACACACCATGAATCTGTGAGTGATCACAAGCAATGTGAATATCAAAACCAAGCTGAGACAGAAAGAGTGGCGGCTCAGAAAGCAGAGGGTGGCTCAACTTTCTACCGTCACAACGTCCTCTCCGTCTGTTTAATTGTTAGGGACCCACGCCATGAGCTATCAATCTAGCATACTTCTTTGAAAATCTCAGCCCCATCTGCCTCTGTCTGTATGGACCGCCCTCAGTCTCCGTCTTGCCTTGGCTTGTGTCTGTGTTCGGAGTCTGAGAGCGCGTACGTCCACGCGCACACGCACTGGCATACAGACACACACGCACAGAAACATTGAAAACATATACACACACACACACTCATAAGAGACACAGAAACACACAGACACAGAGACACCTGCAAGACAAAAACAGCTAAAACAAGCACATGCACACACACAGACATAATGTACAGACACACACACAGACATACTGTACAGACATAATGTACAGACACACACACACAGACATACTGTACAGACATAATGTACAGACACACACACACAGACATACTGTACAGACATAATGTACAGACACACACACAGACATACTGTACAGACATAATGTACAGACACACACACAGACATACTGTACAGACATAATGTACAGACACACACACAGACATACTGTACAGACATAATGTACAGACACACACACAAACATACTGTACAGACATAATGTACAGACACACACACAAACACACACACAGACATACTGTACAGACATAATGTACAGACACACACACAGACATACTGTACAGACATAATGTACAGACACACACACAGACATACTGTACAGACATAATGTACATACACACACACAGACATACTGTACAGACATAATGTACAGACACACACACAGACATACTGTACAGAGATAATGTACAGACACACACACACAGACATACTGTACAGACACACACACAAACACACACACACAGACATACTGTACAGACATAATGTACAGACACACACACAGACATACTGTACAGACATAATGTACAGACACACACACAGACATACTGTACAGACATAATGTACAGACACACACACAAACATACTGTACAGACATAATGTACAGACACACACACAGACATACTGTACAGACATAATGTACAGACACACACACAGACATACTGTACAGACATAATGTACAGACACACACACAAACACAAACACACACACACTCGTAAGAGACACAGAAACACACACACAGACATACTGTACAGACATAATGTACAGACACACACAAACACACACACACTCGTAAGAGACACAGAAACACACACACAGAGACACCTGCAAGGCAAAAACAGCTAAAACACACACACACACCCCACAGCATGGCGAGTAAGTATGTATGGGTCTCCTTGACAAGGCCACCTGTCTCCTATGTTTATTTGGCCCATTGTAAATTAATTAGAGTACATGAATCTACTGTTGCCATATAAATAAACAAGACGTGTTGCTGCAGAGCACTGCTCTTCACACACACACACAGATATACACATGCAAACACACACACGCAAGAGGGCACACACACACACGAGTGCATACCCATAGCCACATCAACCTGCACACACTCACACTCTCCCACATATTTCAAAGGTCATCCAACTCCTCCTCCCAGCTCCCTCCCAGTAGAGAGATATAAAACTCTCTGTGACATCATCTATTCAGCACAAGGACAGAGTCACACAACACACTTCCCGGATCCATTAAATGGTCTCCCACCTGGTACACAGAGCTATCCATAATATTTGCTATATAGGGCAACCACAGAGCTCTGAGCAGCCAGCGCGTGTGTGTGTGTGTGTGTGTGTGTGTGTGTGTGTGTGTGTGTGTGTGTGTGTGTGTGTGTGTGTGTGTGTGTGTGTGTGTGTGTGTGTGTGTGTGTGTGTGTGTGTGTGTGTGTGTGTGTGTGTGTGTGTGTGTGTGTGAGATTGTGTGTGTGCCCAGCCTCTCAGGCTGATAAGAACAGGGGTCTTCTTGTCTCTGTTGAATTCTACCATCAACTGGAGCTTGGAATGCCCTCCATACCAGCCTCGCATATAAATGTGGCCCATTCTTTGCAGTCAGTGTGTGTGAGAGACATATGTTCTCACAGGCATGGCGTTTCCTGTCGGGGGCTAGCTCTCTGCCCTGCGACAAGACACATAAGATGCTCAGATAGATAGGTTTCATTGGAAACTCTCTTTAGAGGGGGGTGAGGAGGGGGCGTGCAAATTGTGGATCCTATCTTTGACCCATTTCTCCCATAAACCATGCAAGTACAACATTAAAACATTGCCACAAAGCCATTCATTAGAACATCTGAGGAATAGGCTTGTTAAAAGCTAATAGACTTGTTAAAAGGTAATCTGATAATATTTACAAAACATTCCAAAGAGAAACTAAGTGGTGGTTGATAGGCTTAAGTTTAAAGGCTATGGGGTGGTTTGATATTAATCTACTTTAGGCTATTCTCCACTGCCACCACAAGCTGGCAACATCTACATAGGCTATGTGGAGCAACACCAAGGAAGAAGTGTTTGAAGTCGGTCCTCATTAAAAACAGAGGATATATTCCCTGCCCGCACCATTATTGGGAAAAGGGGACTCAAAACCTTTTGAACAGGTTGCTTGTTGGAGATGTATCACAATGGTTATGACACAGCACGCAATCGTTAACAACAGGTTCCAAGGCGAAGCTTCAAACGACAAGAGAACTATTCGTGGAATTTGACAGGCATTCGATGCTATTTGTTACACAAAATAAAGGGGCTGGCAAAGTAACATGTAGTTAGGCTATATATTGTAGCTTAATTATGGAAAACGAATCACTCATTGTTTTGAAATGTTTTCTATGAAATAGGCTAATGGAAAGAATTCTTACATTCTCGACGACCGAGGGTGATACAGTATGCGCTTACCTGTTATGTGTTCCAAGGGGGTCGCAGGATTCCAAGGGTTTTTCAAAAGGAATCCTTTGATTTTGCCCTCGTCTTTGACTTCTACACCGTTGTCACACCATTCCTTTAGAACGGGAAATATTGAAGCATAGTCCTTTGGAGAAGCTTAGACTTTGAAAACCTTCCCCGGTTTCTGTTTACCGACAACACCAGCTCAATCTGACCGACCTGCAGGTTGATCGGACTACCACATTCTGATAAGGGACCGGGAGACAATGACGGAGGGAAATGAATAGGCTACCAAAAAATAAAGCCTAATGCTGCGTATGGCGCATTACACATGCACTAGATAAAGGCATTAAAGCGGGTTCTGGAATGATTCTTCCTCTAAGGTAGACTACAAAGAATTGGCTCCCCCACCTCCTCCGCATAGCAATAATAATAAATAGCCTACATGAATTGTTCGTTTGATCAGTTTCTCTGACGCGTCACTCTACATATCTTTATATCTCGTTGTTTGTTGACAACGAAACGATATAGACGAATTCCTCATCTACATAAATTGTCAACAGTGATTTTAAATGAGGGTGAATTTTCTACAAAAAATACATCCCCGCTTGCCCTTCGCCGGTGGAGAGGACAGCACCAACGACAGTTTGAATACCTTGGACGATTTGGTGGTGCTTGCTTGCTTCGTCGCTGGGTAACAGCGTTCCACGGTTTCCGTGATTCTCCTCCGACTGGTATAGACTTAAAATATGCTGCGCTTGTGCGATTGCCCCTTTCGCTCGCTCACGCTCCCTCCTCTCTCCCGGCGGGGCGCGTGCACATTGTCCTAGCAAGATGTGTCGCTGTGACAACGCTCAAGCATCCCTACTCTGTCTCTTCAGAATATTGCTTCTTTAAAAAAAAAATGTCTTATCTTTCTCGCATCAAGTGCTTTGTCATCTTTGAAGGGCATCACTGGTGTCAAATGGACGAAAATCCACTATTCCAACACTAGGCTACCTTTTTTTCCCTCTGTAAACTCCGTCAGGCAACAGAACTAGTCCGTCTCCTCTCTGCTCGCATTAGAGTAGGCTGGGGAGATCATGCATCAGGCTGACGTCAGAGGATGTTAAAGCGATACAAACCCATTGTATAGCCCTCTCTCCCTTCTTCAAATGAGTAGAATAATCTCCATGGGACCCATCCTGTCCTATCACCGGCTTTATATCGGTCTGTCTGACTATCCATGTTTCTCTTCGAATCGTTTTTTTTCTGTGGGAGAAACCTCACAATTGCACAGCGACTGGATCTGCTGTAGCCCCATACAATCACATCACTGTTGATGATGTTTTTGCACCTGTTCTATTGGATCTAGTGCAACAGAAGCACATGCCCCTTAATCTAGTAACACAGCCCAACATCTGGCATAACTAGGCTCCATAATGATTCCCATGGCAAGGGGCTTGAGTTACACCCTGCCAAATATTACTTGAGAGAGATCGCCTTAATGTCCGCCAGGTTCATCCGTCTCTACATTCTACATTGTGATAGTTTATTTAGTTGCAATGGGTTCTATCATTCTTTTTTCATGCTGATTTCAAATGGTCAGACTGTGTAAATGGTCATACATGCTTATAACAAGTAATAAAGCACTATAGGCTAAGTGTTACCATAAACACTGAACAAAAATATCAATGCAACATGTAAAGCGTTGGTCCCATGTTTCATGAGCTGAAATAAAAGATCCCAGAAATTTTACATATGCACAAAAAGCTTCTCTCTCTCAAATTTGGTGCACAAATTGGTTTACATCCCTGTTAGTGAGCATTTCTCCTTTGCCAAGATAATCCATCCACTTGACAATTGTGACATATCAATAAGCTGATAAAACAGCATGATTATTACAAAAGTGCACCTTGTGCTGGGGACAAAAAAAGGCCATTCTAAAATGTGCAGTTTTGTCACACAACACAAGGCCACAGATGTCTCAAGTTAAGGGAGCGTGCAATTTGCATGATGACTGCTGGAATGTTTACCTGAGAATGCTGTAGAAGTGTGCTCTTCACAGATGAATCCCAGTTTCAACTGTACTTGGCAGATGGCAGACAGTGTGTATGGCGTCATGTGGGCAAGCGGTTTGCTGATGTCAACGTTGTGAACAGAGTGCCCCATGGTGGCAGTGGGATTATGCTACGGGCAGGCATAAGGTACAGACAACGAACACAATTTAATTTTGTCGATGGCAATTTAAATGCACAGAGATACCACGACAAGATCCTGAGGCCCATTGTCGTGCCGTTCATCCACCGCCATCACCTCATGTTTCAGCTTGATAATGCATGGTCCTATGTCGCAATGATCTGTACACAATTCCTGGAAGCTGAAAATGTCCCAGTTCTTCCATGCGCTGCATACTGAGCATGTGTGGGATGCTCTGGATCGACATGTACAACAGCGTGTTCCAGTTCCACCAACATCCAGCAACTTCACACAGCCAATGAAGAGGAGTGGGGCAACATTCCACAGGCCACAATCAACAGCCTGATCAACTTTACGCAAAGGAGATGTGTCGTGCTGCATGAGGCAGACATTAGCTAGTTTTCTGATCCAACCCCCTACCCTTTTTTAAGGTATCTGTGACCAACAAATGCATATCTGTATTCCCGGTCATGTGAAATCCATAGATTAGGGCCTAATTTATTTATTTTAATTGACTGATTTCCTTACATGAAAATCGTTGAAAATGTTTATATTTTTGTTCAGTGTATATTTTATACAACAAGAGAGAGCTACACCTTTATCTCCTCAAAGCGTCCCTCTGATTTGGCTTCACCTTGAGTCGACTGGTGTTGGTGGATGTGCTGTACTCTCGCCTGCTCGCCTCCCCATCTCAAGGAGGAGAGGAAGAGAGAGATGACACAGATAGAGAGGGGGACAGGTCGACTGACACAGTTACTATCTCCCCTATCAAGACAAATTGTCTACCTCCGTTGTATCTGTTGGTTGTACATTCCCCAGTGGCATTTCATCAGGCCACCCAGGATAGATCACATAGAGGGAGGGAGGGAGCAGGGGGCACACATACATACATAAACACACAAACACACAAACATACAGTGCTTACAGAAAGTCTGCACACCCTTGAACATGTTGCAGCCCCCCCAGAAAAATTGCATAAGTCTCCACCCCCTCAGTTAATACTTGGTAGAAGCACCTTTGGAAGACATTACAGCTGCGAATCATTTTCATTAAGATTCGAACAACTTTGCACAAGTCTTAGGGCTGCATACACTCATTGGCCAGTTTTTAGGTAAACCACCTGATTCACGGAAATGGTTTGATCCTACCGACAGTGAGTCTTGTGGCCGTGGCTTGCTGTAAAAAGCAGGCTTACAGGTCTTGAGGCATTCAGTTACTGTTCGATTGAACGTTAGAATGGGCCAAACAAGTGATTTAACTAGCTTTAAGCGTGGTATTATCATCAGTGCTAGGCGCACTTGTTCCAGTATCTCAGAAACGGCCGGCCTCCAGTGATTTTCACTCACAACAGTGTCTAGGGTTTACAGAGAATGGCGCGACAAACAAAAAACATCCAGTCAGAGGTAGTCCTGTGGGCAAAAACAGCTCGTTGATGAGATGTTGAAGGAGAATGGCAACAATCGTGCAAGCTGACAGGCGGACCACTAACAGGCAAATAACGGCGCATGTACAACAGTGCTGTGCAGAAAGGCAACTCGGGACGCACACTCGTCGGTCCTTGTCACGGATGAGCTATTGCAGCAAACAATCACACCTATCAGCTAAAAACAAGAAGCGTCTCCAGTGGGCATCACCAACACTGGACAATTGAGGAATGGAAAAACATTGCCTGGTCTGACAAATCCCGGTTCCTGTCCATGGTCCCATCCTGCCTGGTGTGAACAATATAGACTGGTGGCGGTGGTGTGGGGAATGTTTTCCTGGCACGTTAGGTCCCTTGATACCAATTGAGCAATTTTTCCATGCCCCCAAGAATTCAGGATGTTCTGGTGGAAATTTGAAAGAAACGAAAAAGTAGATTGTGCTGATTTTCTGGCACATTGAACCATGTTGTGTGCCATAATTTAAGAACTTCATATCTGAAATTCATATCTGAATTGCTCCATCTTTATGCACCTTCGCCATTACGTACATTTTTATTTAAAAGACACACCAGAATGGCTTTCCAATAGGTGTTGACTTGTAAGGGGTGCGTAACTGGTGGCAGTGAAGTCAGATATTTAATTTCAAAACCAACGGCATCAAGAAATAACCAAAGTGGGTACCAAACCCAACGCACACCAGTAACCATGTCCACAAGCACTTAAAACAAAAATTCCACACAAAGACATGGGGGGGGACAGCGGGTTAAATACACAACACTTAATGAGGGAAATGAGAACTAGGTGTGTAGGAAAACAAGACAAAACAAGTGGAAAACGAAAAGTGGACCGAACGGCGCCTGAACAAGGAGAGGGACCAACTTCGGTGGAAGTCGTGACAGGACTGTTCCTGAGACAGTTTAAATATCGCTGTCCATCAATGATCCCAAACCAAGTTTACTGAGCCTGAGCAATTTTGACAAAAAACAAAGGATATATGTTTCCCTAAGTGTTGTGCAAAGTTGGTAGAATCTTAATGAAAATGATTCATAGCTGTAAGGTGCCAAAGGTTCTTCCACCAAATATTAACTCAGGAGGGTGGAGACTTATTCAATTATGTAATTTCAGTTTTTCAAATTTTTCATAATTTGGAAAATGCTCAATAAGTTTTTTTCACTTTGAAAATGTGTAGATCTGTAGGAAAACCCATCTCATTGAATCCCTTTTTAGGCAACATACAGTAATGTGAAAAAGTTAAAGGTTGATGTAGACTTTCTATATGTTTGCGAGTAATAAATGAAAAGCTTAAAAATTAAAATTAAATAAATCCCATTAGAAAACAAGGCACTTTAACCTATTCAGTGATTGAAATACCATTCGATGTAGTGCCAGAGCTGCTGATACCACTCAAACAGCTGTTTGTTGCTGCTGGAGTGAAACGGGATTTAATAAGCCCAATGAAGGTGCAACAATTCTAAAGGCAATCATGTGTAAATAAAAACAATGGCCACGATTAAAAAGAGCTACTATTTTTATTTCTCAACTGGTTATTGAAGCGTGCTTCCCATTTGCCATTCAAGTGCATAGGCAACTCGACAGGCCTCAGTGCATCACACACCACTTTGCAATGAGCTGGAGGCAGTATGCATTTTGAGAACATTGTTTGGAACCTGAAGGTTTTACTACATATTATGAGGCATGTCTTACCTTGCTTCAAAGTAACCTAGGCAACATCCAATTAAACATGCAGGCAATTATTTTAGAAAAACTTGCAAATTCAACCAGTAGCCTATTTATCTCATGTTCTATTAATTTCTTTCATAGTCCAGTAGCCAAAGGCACAATCGTAGTCAAATTAGCAACCCATGCTAGTTGATAAATACTTAGATCTCACCTCTTTCTAAATTCGTATAGATATTTTCATCTCCATCACATGAAACTGCTCATAAAGGTGTTTTCCTGCTAATTGCATCATGAAACGACCAATCACGAGTAGCCTACTGCCTCGTGCACATGTCTGTGCGTATAATGTGAAGAAATAGTTGATCAACATTTTATACTAGACATTCTGATCTGTTGCATGTGACTCATTGCTTTTTAACATGTTTTGGCTATGTAGCCTAGTTGGTTGTATGAATTTGTTATCTATCTTCTCATAACTGTCCCAGAGTTTGTATGGAATAAGCTATTTATTTCTCGCACAGAACGACAAGCTGACCAATAGAATCTGTATACTTTTCTACTATGGTGGATAGTAGGTTGACATTGTCCAAATTCAAAGTAGACAGCCCCCAGCACTTGAATGACGTTTTACATCGTCACATCCGAGTGTACCTTAAATGTCCCTTGCGCAAGCGAGGGAGAGTGGCAACGTCATTGGTGTTAATCTAGTTGAATTTAAAAACAACCAACCTAATGCTATGAATGTACATAGCCAGCTAACGTAGCTATCTGGCACTCCTGTCAGTTAGCTAGCTACAGTAACCTATAGCTGGATAGCTAGTTTTCTAGTTTAGGCATTTATTCCAATACATTTCAGAATTCCCCCAAAAAATGTTTAGGAATCTAGCTACGTTTTATAAGCTCCTCACTACGAGACTAAGCCCTTTTGCCAACGCTAAAGTCAATGTTGTCTATATATGTATTTGTTTTTTAGCAAGCAAGCTTCATAATTTTGTCTGACATGCCAAAAATGCAGCCGTGTTGATTGAATTTGACACTTCGCAGCCACCAGAGATTGAGACGTGACTACAGTTTGCATTGAATGGTGGGTCATATTAACCCCATAAGTGATCAAAGTTCTTCATTCACTCCCTCGAGTTAAATCGAGAGCCGAGGGGGGCAACGTTTCTGAATTGGAACTCCACTTAAGATGGCAATCAAACTGCATCCGGTTTCGACGGGAAAGTGGCGAGGGTCGAGTGGGTAAAAATAAAATATTTGGACTGAAGCCATAGATTAGTTATTTCTGTTCATTACTTGTCTTCTTGGATGAGGAAAAGTAAATGTGGGCAGTTTTTCTAACAAAGGCGGCATGTGGGTTTCAAGTTTGGGGAAGCAAATTTTCACCATAAAAAAGCACCTTTATAATTAAGCATTCCATGCTTTCTCGCATTTGTAGACTTATGTCTGTTCAATGCATCATGTAGTGGCTAACAGTATTTTTTTATTTAACCTGGCAAGTCAGATAAGAACAAATTCTTATTTAGAATGACGGCCTAACATGGCCAAACTCTAACCTGGACGACGCTGGGCCAATTGTGGTAACATCCTGGAATTGAACCAGGGTCTGTAGTGACGCCTATAGCACTGAGATGCAGTGGCTTAGACTGCTGCGCCACTTGCGAGCCCCAGGGTGTAGACTTAGGCTATAGGCCTATATTTCTTCTCCTTTCTTTGCACAGGAAATGTTGACCTTTTATAAACATATTTAATGACATTCTACTACACTTTATATGACTGGAGACATTAGCAAAATCTTTTTTAATAATAAAAAAATGACAGGGTAGCCGTCTCTGCTGACGCTGACAAACAGATCAATAAAAACAACTTTGTTACGATACATTTCGACAGCTATAAGACAGATTGGAGTCATTTTCTTGTCTTCTCTTTACAGCAATAGCCATTTGTTTTCCAAAACCTTTTTCTGCGATTGTATGTTTACATTTTGTGATATGGGTCTTTTATTTATTTATTATAGTTTTTGTTTTACATTACCCCTTTTTCTCCCCAATTTGTAGTTATGATCTTATCGCTGCAACTCCTCTACGGATTCGGGAGAGGTGAAAGCCGAAACACAACCCTGTCAAGCCGCACTGCTTCTTGAAACACTGCTCGCTTAACCCGGGAAGTCAGCCGCAACAATGTGTCGGAGGAAACACCGTCCAATTGACGACCAAGGTCAGCTTGCAGGATCCCCATCCACCACAAGGAGTCACTAGAGCACAATGAGACACGGAAATCCCGGCCGGCCAAACCCTCCCCGACGCTGGCCCAATTGTGTGCCGCCCCATGGGTCTCTCGGTCACGCCCGGCTGTGACACAGTCTGGGATTGAACCTGAGGCTGTAGTGGCTCCTCAGCTCTGCGATGCAGTGCCTTAAAACCTTATGCCACACGGGTGGCCTCTTTCTGCTTCACTGACAGTCGCAACTCAACAATCATTCTAATTGCCGTTGCATCTGAGTTGTTCTGTTAAGATGAATTACCATGAACTAAATGTATTTTCTATCATTCTGAGAACCGTGGGTGGACATCCTAGTCAGGCTACGCAACCAATGCATATGGGTCCGGTAAATTTCTTAAACATCCGGGAAATTAAAATGCTGCCGGTCAAATGTCTGGGGCCACATTTTCCTAACAGAAGTACATATATACACACAGACCCTCTCCCTTTGAAAGTGTGAAGACCCCAGCTCTAGGGGCCTGACAGACAGGGCAGAGCAGCCTTTAAGGTACTTCAAAGGGCCTTTTCCCCGGTCACTTACTGAGAATGAGGCCGTTCAAACAGGCCTTTACAGCACAGGAGCTAAAAAGGATAAGCGCCATGGAGTAATTCTCCACAGAGCGACCAGATAGCTCCCCTGGGGCCTGCACAGGCAAGGGTTGGCCTAGCTACCTCACACACACAGGGAGAGAGAGAGAGTGAGAGAGAGGAGTGGGAGTTATGTGTGTGTGTGTGTGTGTCAAATAACTGTTAGTCTTAACAACAGGTGTAGACTAAATGTGAAATGCCTGCTTACAGGCCTTTCCCAAAAATGCAGAGAAAAAGAATAGAAAGATAACAAGGAATAAATGCACAATGAGTAATGATACAGTAACTTGGCTACGGTGCCTTTAAAAAATATTCATGCCCCTTGATTTATTAAAACATTTGGTAGTGTTAGAGCTGAATTCAAAATGGAATAAATCTATGTTTTGCTCACCCATCTACAAACAATACCCCCATAACGACAAAGTGAAAACATGTCTTTAGAGGTTTTTGCTACAGTGCATTAGGAAAGTTTTCAGCCCCCTTAACATTTTCCATGTTGTTACGTTACAGCCTTATTCTAAAATTGATTAAATTGTTCTTCTCCTGAAGGGGAGTAGGCATTGCCGTGCCCTCTTCACGACTGTCTTGGTGTGTTTGGACCATGATAGTTTGTTGGTGATGTGGACACCAAGGAACTTGAAGCTCTCAACCTGCTCCACTACAGCCCTGTTGATGAGAATGGGGGCATGCTCAGTCTTCCTTTTTCTGTAGTCCACAATCATCTCCTTTGTCTTGATCACGTTGAGGGAGAGGTTATAATCCTGGCACCACACAGCCAGGTCTCTGATCTCCTCCCTATAGGCTGTCTCATCGTTGTCAGTGATCAGGCCCACCACTTTTGTGTCGTCTGCAAACATAATGATGGTGTTGGAGTCGTGCTTGGTCATGCAGTCATGGGCGAACAGGGAGTACAGGAGGGGACTGAGCACGCACCCCTGAGGGGTGCTGTTGAGGATCAGCGTGTTGTCACCTACCCTTACCACCTGGGGGCGGCCCGTCAAGAAGTCCAGGATCCAGTTGCAGAGGGCTGTGTTTAGACCAAGGGCCTTAGCATAGTGATGAGCTTTGAGGGCACTATGGTGTTGAACGCTGAGCTGTAGTCAATGAATAGCATTCTTACGTAGGTGTTTCTTTTGTCCAGGTGGGAAAGGGCAGTGTGGAATTCAATAGAGATTGCATCATCTGTGGATCTGTTGGGGTGTTATGCAAATTGGAGTGGGTTTATTGTTTCTGGGATAATGGGGTTGATGACCAGCCTTTCAAAGCACTTGGTTATAGACACGAGTGCTACGGGTTGGTAGTCATTTAGGCAGGTTACCTTGATGTTCTTGGGCACAGGGATTATGGTGGTCTGCTTGAAACATGTTGGTAATACAGACTCGGTCAGGGACAGGTTGAAAATGTCAGTGAAGAAACTTGTTGGTCAGCGCATACTCGAAGTACATATCCTAGTAATCCATCTGGCCCTGCGGCCGTGTGAATGTTGACCTGTTTAAAGGGATAACTCACAATGGCTATGGAGAGCGTGATCACACAGTGGTCCAAAACAGCTGATGCTCTCATGCAAGCTTCAGTTTTGCGTGCCTCGAAGCGAGCATAGAAGTTATTTAACTTATCTGGTAGGCTCGTGTCATTAGGCAGTTCGCAGCTGTGCTACCCTTTGTAGTCCGTAATAGTTTGCAAGCCCTGCCACATCTGACGAGCTTTGGAGCCTATGTAGTACAATCGAATCTTAGTCCTGTATTGGCGCTTTGCCAGGATTTCTAGCAGGATTCTAGCAGGATTTATTTTAAGCATCCGGGTTAGAGTCCCGCTCCTTGAAAATGGCAGCTCGGTGCAGATGTTGCCTGTAATCCATGGCTTTTGATTGGGGTACGTGTGGACAGCGTCATTGATGCATTTATTAATGAAGCCAGTAACTGATGTGGTGTACTCCTCAATGCCTTCGGAAGAATCACGGAACATGTTCCAGTCTGTGCTAGCAAAACAGTCCTGTAGCTTAGCATCTGCGTCCTCTGACCACTTCCTTATAGAGCAAGTCACTGGTACTTCCTGCTTTAGTTTTTGCTTGTAAGCATGAATCATATAATTGCAGGAGGATATAATTATTTTCAGATTTGCCAAATGGAAATGGAGGGCTTTGTACACATCTCTGTGTCTGGAGTAAAGGTGGTCTTGAGTTTTTCTCTCTGGTTGCATATTAAAACCTGTTTGGGATAGGGGGCAGCATTTTCACTTTTGGATGAATATCATGCCCAGAGTGAACTGCCTCCTACTCAGTCCCAGATGCTAATATATGCATATTATTAGTAGTATTGGATAGAAAACACTCTGAAGTTTCTAAAACTGTTTGAATGATGTCTGTGAGTATAACAGAACTCATATGGCAAGCGGAAAACTGAGAAAAATCCAACCAGGAAGTGGGAAATCTGAGGTTTGTAGTTTTTCAAAGCTTGGGAGACTGATAACACAGTATCAAGTTGTACTTCCTAAGGCTTCCACTCGATGTCAACCATCTTTAAAAATTTGTTTCAGGCTTCTGCTATAATTTAGGGGGGAATGGGATCTGAATGAGTCATGGGTCTGGCAGAGTGTCTCAGGCTCGTGACACGCCACCCTGACAAAGTTAGGTCTCGTTCCAGTGCTTTTCTACAGACAATGGAATTCTCTGGTTGGAACCTTATTGATGATTTATGTTAAAAACATCCTAAAGATTGATTCCATACATCGTTTGAATGTTTCTACGACATGTAACGGATCTTTTAGAGTTTTTGTCTGGAGGAAGTGCTCGCGCCTCATGAAGATGGATTACTGGGCTGAACACGCTAACAACAAGTTGCTATTTGGACATAAATAATGGACTTCATGGAACTTTATGAAAAAATCAGTAATTTATTGTCGAACTGTGGTTCCTGGGAGTGCATTCTGATGAAGATAATCAAAGGTAAGTGAATATTTATAATATTATTTCTAACTTCTGTTGACTCCAACATGGCTGATATTTCTTTGGCTGGATTGGGCTCTGAGCGCCGTACTCAGATTATGCTTTTTCCGTAAAGTTATTTTGCAATCTGACACAGCGGTTGCATTAAGGAGAAGTCTATCTTTTTTTCTGTGAATAACACTTGTATCTTTTATCAATGTTTATTATGAGTATTTCTGGGATTTGATATGGCTATATGCAAAATCACCGGATGTAAACATTACTGCTCGTAACGCGCCAATGTGTGTTTTGTTGACTTGGCTCTGACCTAACATAATCATATGTTGTGCTTTCGCTGTAAAGCCTTTTTGAAATCGGACATGATGGTTAGATTAACAAGAAGTTTATTTTTCATTTGCTGTATTGGACTTGTTAATGTGTAAAAGTTACATATTTAAAAAATATATTTTTGAATTTCGCTTGCTGCCTTTTCAGCGGAATGTTGTCGAGGGGTTCCGCTAGCGGAACCTGCCCTAGAAAGGTTGCCCTAGAAAGGCCTGCCCTAGAAAGGTTAAACATACAGGTAGAAATTAGGTTAAACAGATTTAAGTTTCCCTGCATTAAAGTCCCAGCCACTAGGAGCGCTGCCTCTGGATGAGCATTTTCCAGTTTACTTATGGTCCAATACAGCTCGTTGAGTGCCATCTTAATGCCAGCATCGGTTTGTGGTGGTAAATAGACAGCTACAAAAAATATAGATTAAAACTTGGTAAATATAGTGTAGTCTACAGCTTCTCATGAGATACTCTACCTCAGGTGAGCAAAACCTTGAGACTTCCTTAAAATATTAGATTTCATGCACCAGCTGATATTTACAAATACACAGCCGCCACCCATTGTCTTACCGGAGGCAGCTGTTCTAGCTTGCCCACCACCTGTATGTTATCCATCTTGTCGTTCAGCCACGTCTAGGTGAAACATAAGATATTACAGCTTTTAATGTCCCGTTGGTAGGATGTCCTTGATTTTGTTATCCAATGGTTGCGCGTTGGCTAATATTACTGATGGTAGAGGGGGTTTACTCAATCACCTACAAATTCTCAGAAGGCAGCCCGACACCCGCCATTTGTTCACGCAAATGACGGGGATTTGGGTCTATTCACAAGAAAGCAGTCCTTCGCATCAAACTCGTTCAAGAAAAAATCTTTGTCCAATTCGAGGTAAGTAATCGTTGTTCTGATGTTTTTAAGTTTCTGTCCTGTATATAGAACAGAGTATGAAGTAGTCATTCAAAAATCATGTTAAACACGATTATTACACATGCAACTTATTATATGACCAGTTAAGCATATTTCTTCTCCCGAACTTATTAAGGCTTGCCATAAGAAATGGGTTGAATACTTATTGACTCAAGACATAATTCTGCTTTAATATGATCGGGTATTGTGACAACACAATCTCAATTTAATACATTTTAAATTCAGGCTGTGAATACCTTCTGAAGCACTGTATATACAGTTGAAGTCAGAAGTTTACATACACTTAGGTTAGAGTCATTAAAACTCGTTTTTCAACCACTCCACATATTTCTTGGAAACAAACTATAGTTTTGGCAAGTCGGTTATGAAATCTACTTTGTGCATGACACAAGTCATTTTTCCAACAATTGTTCACAGACAGATTATTTCACTTATAATTCACTGTATCACAATTCCAGTGGGTCAGAAGTTAACATACACTAAGTTGACTGTGCATTTAAAGAGCTTGGAAAATTCCAGAAAATTATGTCATGGCTTTATAAGCTTCTGATAGACTAATTGACATCATTTGAGTCAATTGGAGGTGTACCTACCTTCAAACTCACTGCCTCTTTGCTTGATATCATGGGGAAATCAAAAGAAAGACCTCAGAAAATGTTTTTAAAATGTCCAAATGCCTGAAGGTACCACGTTTATCTGTACAAACAATAGTCCGCAAGTATAAACACCATGGGACCACACAGCTCTCATACCGCTCAGGAAGGAGACACGTTCTGTCTCCGAGAGATGAACGTATTTTGGTGTGAAAAGTGCAAATCCATCCCAGAACAACAGCAAAGGACCTCTGAAGATGCTGGAGGAAACAGGTACAAAAGTATCTATATCCACAGTAAAATGAGTCCTGTATCGACATCACCTGAAAGGCCGCTCAGCAAGGAAGAAGCCACTGCTCCAAAACCGCCATAAAAAAGCCAGACAACGGTTTGTAACTGCACATGGGAACAAGGATTGTACTTTTTGGAGAAATGTCCTCTGGTCTGATGAAACAAAAATAGAACTGTTTGGCCATAATGACCATCGTTATGTTTGGAGGAAAAAGGGGGAAGCTTGCAAGCCGAAGAACACCATCGCAACCGTGAAGCATAGGGGTGGCAGCATCATGTTGTGGGGATGCTTTACTACAGGAGGGACCGGTGCACTTCACAAAATAAATGGCATCATGAGGTAGGAAAATCATGTGGATATGTTGAAGAAACATCTCAAGATATCAGTCAGGACGCTAAAGCTTGGTCGCAAATGGGTCTTCCAAATAAACAATGACCCCAAGCATGCTTCCAAAGTTGTGGCAAAATGGCTTAAGGACCAAGTCAAGCTATTGAAGTGGCCATCACAAAGCCCTGACCTCAATCCCATAGAAAATTTGTGGGCAGAACTGAAAAAGCGTGTCCAAGCAAAGAGGCCTGCAAACCTGGCTCAGTTACACCATCTCTGTCAGGAGGAATGGGTCAAGATTCAATCAACTTGTTGTGGGAAGCTTGTGGAAGGCTAGCTGATATGTTTGACCCAGTTTAAACTATTTAAAGGCAATGCTACCAAATTCTAATTGAGTGTATGTAAACTTCTGACCCACTGGGAATGTGATGAAAGAATTAAAAGCTGAAATAAATCATCCTCTCTTCTATTATTCTGACATCTCACATTCTTAAAATAAAGTGGAGATCCTAACTGACCTAAGACATGTCCTGACCGTAGTTCTTTTTTATGTCTCTATTTTAGTTGGGTCAGGGGGTGAGTGGGGTGTGCATTCTATGTTTTTGTTCTATGTTTTGTATTTCTGCTTTTGGCCTGGTATGGTTCCCAATCAGAAACAGCTGTCAATCGTTGTCTCTGATTGAGAACCATACTTAGGCAGCCTGTGTTCCCACTGTGATTTGTGGGTAGTTATTTTCTGTTTAGTGTTGTTATTGAACCTTACAGAACTGTTTGGTTTTTGTCATGTTTTCTCCTTTATTATTTTTGTGTTCGGTTTAATAAATTAACATGAACACTTACCACGCTGCGCATTGGTTCGATCTATCCTATTCCTCATCAGAAGAGGAAGACAATGGTTACAAAGACAGGGAATTTTTAAATTAATTAATTTAATAATTTAATTAAATTAAATGTCAGAAATTGTGAAAAATGATTTTAAATGTAGTTGGCTAAGGTGTATGTAAACTTCCGACTTCAACTGTACACAGGGTACCGGAACGGAGTCGATGTGCAGGTGTACGAGGTAATACATATACAGTATGTACATACACAGTACCAGTCAGAAGTTTGGACACACCTACTCGTTCAAGATTTTTGCTTTCTTTTCATTATTTTCTACATTGTAGAATAATAGGGAAGACATCAAAACTATGAAATAACACATATGGAATCATGTAGTAACCCAAAAAGTTTTAAACAAATCAAAATTAATTTTATATTTGAGATTCTTCAAAGTAGCCACCCTTTGCCTTGATGACAGCTTTGCACACTCTTGGCATTCTCTCAACCAGCTTCATGAGGTAGTCACATGGAATGCGTTTCAATTAACAGGTGTGCCTTGTTAAAAGTTCATGTGTTCAAATAAGCTCAAATGACAGTCCATCATTACTTTAAGACATAACTTCGAAAGTATCTTCAAGTGCAGATGCAAAAAACATAAAGCGCTATGACGAAACTGGCTCTCATGAGGACGGCCACAGGAAAGGAAGACCCAGAGTTACCTCTGCTGCTGAGGATAAGTTCTTTAGAAACCACTACTAAAGGACAGCAATAAGAAGAAGAGAGACTTGCTTGAGCCAAGCAACATGAGCAATGGACATTAGACCGGTGGAAATCTGTCCTTTGGTCTGATCAGTCCAACTTTGAGATTTGGACTGTCTTTGTGAGACGCTGAGTAGGTGAACGGATGATCTCTACATGTGTTGTTCCCACCGTGAAGCATGGAGGAGGAAGTGTGATGGTGTGGGGGTGCTTTGTTGGTGACACTGTCAGTGATTTATTTAGAATTCAAGGCACACTTAACCAGCATGGCTACCACAGCATTCTGCAGCGATACGCCATCCCACCTGGTTTCTGCTTAGTGGGACTCCAGGCTGTGTAAAGGATATTTGACCAAGTAGGAGAGTGATGGAGTGCTGCATCAGATGACCTGGCCTCCATAATCATCCAGCCTCAACCCATTTGAGATGTTTTGGGATAAGTTGGACTGCAGAGTGAAGGAAAAGCAGTCAACAAGTGCTCAGCTTATCTGGGAACTCCTTCCAGACTGTTGGAAAAGCATTCCAGGGGAAGCTGGTTGAGAGAAGACAAAGGGTGGCTACTTTGATGATTCTAAAATCTGAAATATATTTTTATTTGTTTAACACTGTTACTGTAATTAGGGGTAAAGGGACTTGTCAACAGGATAGATAATAAGCAGTAGCAGCAGCGTATGGGATGAGTCAAAAGAGTTAGTGCAAATTGTGGTCAATGCATTTAGCATTCTTATGGCACAGGGATAGAAGCTGTTCAGTGTCCTGTTGGTTCCAGACTTGGTGCATCGGTACTGCTTGCTGGTGGTAGCAGAGAGAACGTTATATCAAATTGTATTTGTCACGTGCCCGAATTCAACAGGTGTAGAGTAGACCTTACCGTAAAATGCTTACTTATCTTAACCAACAATACAGAGTTTTAAAAAAGTAACTAAGAAAAATGTGCTAAATAAACTAAAGGAAAGATCGCAGTGGTGGAAAAAGTGCCCAATTGTCATACTTGAGTAAAAGTAAAGTGAAAGTCACCCAGTAAAATACTACTTGAGGAAAGGTATTTGATTTTACACTTAATTATCAAAAGTAAATGTAATTGCTAAAAGATACTAAAGTATCAAAAGCAAAAGTATAAATTATTTCAAATTCCTTATACTAAGCAAACCAGACTGCACATTTTTTTATTTTTTTATTTATGGATAATAACTAGGGGTACACTCCAACACTCAGACATCATTTACAAACTAGTAATTTGTGTTTTGTTAATCCGCCAGATAAGAGGCAGTACGGATGACCAGGGATGTTCTCTTGATTAGTGTGTGAATTAGACAATTTTCCTGTCCTGTTAAGCATTCAAAATGTTACGAGTACTTTTGGGTGTCAGGGGAAATTTATGGAGTAAAAAGTACAGTATCCACTGCCCACTGTAGTGCCTTGTGGTCGGTTGCCGAGCAGATGCAATAACAAGCGAAGATGCAGACAGTCTAGATGCTCTCAATGGTGCTGCTGTATAACGTTTTGAAGATCTGAGGGCCCATGCCAAATATTTTCAGCCTCCTGAGGGGGAAGATGAGTTGTTGTGCCTCCTTCCCAACTGTGTTGGTGTGTATGGGCCATGCTAATTCCTTAGTGATGTGGACAGCTCCTTTGTCTTGCTGACGTTGAGGGAAAGGTTGTTGTCCTGGCACCACACTGCCAGGTCACTGACCTCCTCCCTATAGGCTGTCCCATCATCGTCGGTGATCAGGCCAACCACCGTCAAGCCATCTTAATAATGGTGTTGGAGTCGTTCACGGTGAGTGAACAGAGAGTACAGGAGGGGACTAAGCACACATCCCTGAGGGGCCCCACTGTTGAGGGTCAGTGTGGCGGATGTGTTGTTGACTACCCTCACCCCCTGGGAGTGGCCTGTCAAGAAGTCCAGGATCCAATTGCAGAGAGAGGTTTCAGTCCCAGGGTTCTAAGCTTAGTGATGAGCTTTTTGATCTTTAATTTGTGAATCTATTGGGGTGGAATAGAAATTGGAGTGGATCCAGGGTGTCTGGGATGATGGTGTTGATGTGAGCCATGACCAGCCTTTCAAAGCATTTCATGGTTACAGATGTGAGTGCTATGGGGTGATAGTAATTTAGACAGGTTACCTTGGTGTTCCTGGGCCCAGGGACTATGGGTGGTCTGCTTGAAACATGTAGGTATAACAAACATGGTCCGGATAGGTTGAAGATGTCAGTGAAGACACTTGATCCAGCTGATCAGCACATGCTCTGAGTATGTGTCTTGGTAATCCCTCTGGCCCTGCAGCCTTGTGAATGTTAACCTGTTTAAAGGTGTTATTCACATCGGCTATGGAGCGCAAGATCACAGAGTCACCTGGAACAGTTGGTGCTCTCATGCATTGTTCAGTGTTTCTTGCTTCGAAGCGAAACATAGAAGGCATTTAGCTCATCTGTTAGGCTCGCGTCACTGGGCAGCTTGGGGATGGGTTTCCCTTTGTCATCCGGGATCATTTGCGAGCCCTTCCACATCAAACAAGCGCCGGCATAGTAGAAGTCGAACTTAGGCCTGTATTGGCGCTTTGCCTGTTTGATGGCTCGTAGAGGGATTTTTTCTAAGCGGCCAGATTAGTGTCCCACTCCTTGAAAGCGGCAGCTCTAGACTTTAGCTCAGTGCGGATGTTGCCTGTAAATCCATGGCTTCTGGTTTGGATATGTACTGTACGTACGGTCACTGTGGTGACAACATCATTGATGCACTTACTAATGAAGCTGGTGACTGAGGTGGTAAACTCCTCAATGTTATCGGGTGAATCCCGGAACATATTCGAGTCTGTGCTAGCGAAACAGTCCTGCAGATTAGCATCCCACCTCATCGGACCAATTCGGTATTGAGTGGGTCACTGGTACTTCCGGTTTGAGTTTTTGCTTGTAAGCAGGAATCAGGACCATAAAGTTATTGTCCTATTTGCCAAAGGGAGGGCGAGGGAGAGCATTGTATGCATTTCTGTCTGTGGAGTAAAGGTGATCAAGAGTTTTGTCGCCTCCACCTCTCAACTTACTCAAGTCTGCCGTTCAATCTTACTGATGCATATGTTCATGTCCTCGTTCAGCCAGGACTCAGAGAAACATAGAATATTACAGTTTCTCTCTCTCTCTCTCTGTGTGTGTGTGTGTGTGTGTGTGTGTGTGTGTGTGTGTGTGTGTGTGTGTGTGTGTGTGTGTTTTGTGTGGACGTTCATTAGGTGTGAGTGTGTGTCAATGTTGTTCATCAGAGGGGAGTGGGGAAGGAGTTTTAACCTGCAGTGGGCTCAGCTGTTAGCTATTCAGCTATCTTCGGTGGTCCATTAACTCTGATGGCTGCCCTGGGTCTATCACTGGGTGTGTTTGTGTATCTGACGCTCCTGTGTGTGTCCCTGTGTGTGTGTGTGTGTGGGTGTGTGTGTGTGTGTGTGTGTGTGTGTGTGTGTGTGTGTGTGTGTGTGTGTGTCTCTATGTATTTTGTGTATGTACCGGTGTGTGTGTGTGTGTGTGTGTGTGTGTGTGTGTGTGTGTGTGTGTGTGTGTGTGTGTGTGTGTGTGTGTGTGTCTGTATTTTGTGTATGTACCGGTGTGTTAGTGTGTGTATGAGCAGGTTGGAAGGTTTGAAGGCATGCACACAGCGGCACATAAACAAATACACACACACACATGCACATATGAACGCACACGTGCGCACACACACGCGCACACACATTCATATTTATGTGCACACAACCCCAGCATAGAGCCTCTCCACCATACAGGCTCACCCAGCCCATAAAAAAACAACATACACATTTTATCTACAGCCTTACAGTGTGTGTTTGCTCAGAGGTGTGTATAGAGTAATGACACCTAATAAAGCTATTAACCTTTCCTTCTAAGCTGCCCTGAGTCTGTAAAAATAAACACATTTCTCTCTTTAATTTACCTTTCTTTCATGGTGGCTTACTGAGCATGCCCAGAACTCCCTCCTAAGTTTACTGCACAGACTCCATTCCTTTTTTCTTCTTCCATGTCATCTCAAGAATAGCCTCTAAAACCATAGATACCAATTTTCTTATTTTATGGTCAACTTTGACCTCTCCCCCCACTCTGCATTTGTATTAAATGCTCATAGACAGGCATAGCATCACTCTACGCACATGATATTGGTCTATCATGCTGTACTTACTTGCACTGCATACAACTATCTCGTCCATTTATAGACATCACGCGGTGTTACATTGGCAAAATGACTCTAAAACATCAACACTCACAAACGCATGGACTTAGTCACATGAAGGAACTCCTACCTCTCTCTTCATCCCATCCCTCTCTCCTCACTACCTCCGCACTCCTCCCTCACCACCAGTAGGCCCTGGTCAGTTGGGCCCTGACTGGCATGCTTGCCTCTCATCTGAGCCAGAAGATTAGGAGTCAGATTAACACACGGTGGTAATGGAGTGCAGCGTGGCAGTGCCCGTATGCACACGAACCTCTCACTGTCTTTTTCTCTGTCTCTGATTCGTTCCCTCGTTCAAGTGGCATCTGCTCCTAATTGGGCCCATCTGAGCACTTGTATGGTTCTCACATCCATGAATGGGCCAATGGCTAATTGGCCCATTTGTGGATGTGCCACCCTCCTCACCCCTTGCTGTGTTCTGCCACGCAGAGATAGACAGAACGACAAAAAGAAAAGAGAGAAGGACAAAGAAAGAGAAAGAGTACTGTATGAGTCTAAATGTATTATCATGTATTATTATAATTAGCATGTGCATGTGCCGTTTCTAGAGTGTGTGTGTGTGTGTGTGCGTGCGTGCGTGCGTGTGTGTATATTAAACGCTTTTTTGAATAGTAAATAGGACACAATTTCACAGGTTATTAAACAGACTTATCCTGCCTATAGTGCTGATGATGGTCATTGTTTTGACTTATTTATTTCATTCCTATACCGTTTTGTTGCACTTTTACTGCCCTGTAAACACAGAGTATAAGGAATGTGAAAAACTGAGGTTAAATTTGTAGCTACCTAAATCGATGTTTGGCAACCAGTGAAATTGTTATCTTCTATGGAAGTAATGAAGGGGTCCAAATGAGCTGGGTTATTTGTACTATCATGGGTGATATTACATGACATTATTGCCTTGGATGAACAAGCAATGAGATGCCCTTCCGGCCTGAACACACTGGTGAGTTCCATTCATGAGGATCTAGAGCAAGCACAACCGTCATCACTTCCTGTCAATTCCCATTAAATGAAGGAGTGTCACGACCTCCACCGAAGTCGGCTCCTCTCCTTGTTCGTTCGGCGATCGACGTCACCGGCTATCTAGCCATTTTTCATGCACACCTGGTTTTCATTTCCCCAATCAATCTAATTGTAGTTAACCCTCTGTTCCCCATAATGTTTTGTGTGTAATCGTTTTCATGTCAAGCGATGTTCTTTAGCGCTTTACTTTATTGTTCCGTTTTTTTGAGCGCGTTTGTTTTGTTGTGCTGCCGGTTTGGAACTATATTAAAGTGCGCTTTATTTATCATACTCTGCTCTCCTGCACCTGACTTCGCCCTCATACACACCCTGACAAGGAGAGGTTGGTTTGTTGTTTCGGAAAGTTTGTTGTTTTAAAAGTGTATTGGGAAGTTTCTTAGTAGCTTGCCAACTTTTTTAGTTTGGATCGCGCAATGCAATTGGCATCAGTTGCTGGGATTGCTACCCTGTGTCCAGTGATCCTGCCGACCAAGGTCAGGTCTGAGGAGCTATTTGGCATAGCAGCTAGCCTAGCTGCTAGCTAGCTGCCTATCAAACTAGCAGGATTCCTTGAGGGCTTGAACGCAGCCCGCGACGTGGTTAGCCATTGTGGCTGGGCCCGCGGACTGTCCCGGGTTTGTAGCTGTCTAGATCCCTGCTATTTATTCTTTTAAATCTACCCTTTGACCTGCCCTGTCTGGAACTGTGAGGAGTAACAGCGGAGCCTCAGTTGCTAGTTACCATGACAAAGACCAAAGCCAGTGGGAGTACCGTTGAGGACAGTGCTGTCTCTCCATCACACGTAAACAAACAAAAGAGTTCTACAAGCATTTGTCACAACAACAAGAAAATTGCTTCAAGTGTTTTGTCCAAATACTGGTGGATTCAATGAATAAAATAATGGACAAACTGACCAGAGAGGTCCAGGACCTGAAGAACAGTTTGAGGGTCTCCCAGGGTCATCTCGATGAGTTGAAACAGCAGAACGGAAAGGTGACAGCAATCTGTAAGTCACTCAGAGAGGATATCAGTTATGTGTGTCAATCTTGAGGGACAATCAAGGCAGAATAACATGGTTGTGTACGGAATTTCAGAATCTCTGAGGGAAATGATCTCTGAGAAATTGAAGATGGACCACAGGAAGATTGAGGTGGAGTGCGCCCATAGGACTGGAAAACCCACCACCGGCCCAGGTGACAGGCCCAGGCTGATAGTGGTCAGGTTCCTAAGGTTCAAGGACACGGTAGCTGTTCTGGAAAGAGCCAAGAACTTGAGAGGATTGTATATCTTTCTCAACGAGTACTATCCTGAAGCTCAGCGCCAGAAGAGGAAAAAACATCCCAGCCATGAAAGCTGCCAGAGCGCGTGGGGACATTGCTTATGTCCACTATGACAGGCTCATTGTCCACCCTCCCTCCCAGAAGCCTGGAAGGGATGAGAGAGCCAAGCCTATGGGTTCGTAGCTTCAACCCTGCAGCACGCACGCACACACACACACACACACACACACACACACACACACACACACACACACACACACACACACACACACACACACACACACACACACACACACACACACACACACACACACACACACCAATTGATTAATAGAATGCTGAATGTATATATTTTCTCTCTTGCTTTGTTTTCCACATTATGTTTATCTCTGATAAGCTACCCAGGAAAGCGCTGAAAATAGCCCATATTAATATATGTAGAAATAAGGTTTGTGAAATCAATAACTTGCTAACATCAGATAACACTCATATATTAGCCATTTCTGAGACTCGCTTAGATAATCCGTTTAATGATACAGCAGTATCAATACAAGGATATAACATCTATAGAAGAGACAGGAATGCTTATGAGGAGGTGTTGCCGTATATGTTCAGAGCCATATCCCTGTAAAGCTTAGAGAAGATCTTATGTCAAGTGTTATTGAAGTGTTGTGGTTGCAGGTTCACTTGGCACTCCTAAATCATTTTCTTTTGGGGTGTTGCTATAGGCCACCAAGTGCAAACAGTCAGTATCTAAACCTGACTGGGTGTTTACAAACACCACAGGAACAAGATCATCCACTTGTATCGATCACAAATTTGACTAATACTGTAGAACTTTGCTCTAAAGCTGTATCCATACCCATTGGAGCAGTGATCAAAATATAGCGGTTATATCCAGGAAAGCCAAAGTTCCAAAAGATGGGACGAAAATAGTGTACAGTATAAGAGATCATAGAAAATATTTTGCTGTGACTCTTATGTGGATGATGTTAATAATATTTGTTGGTCTGATGTGATTAACAAGGAGCATCCAGATGCTGCACTTGATGAATTTATGAATTTGCTTCTTTCAATTATTGATAAACATGCACCTGTTAAGAAACTGACTATTAGAACTGTTAAGGCTCCATGGATTGATGAGGAATTGAAAAACTGTATGGTTGAAAAAGTCTGGCTGCACATCTGACTGGCTGACTTACTGAAAATTGAGAAATTATGTGACTAAACTCAACTGTAATGGGATTCTTCCTGGGAAGGAGAGGCGGACCAAAATGCAGCGTGGTTATGAGTTCATGGTTCTTTAATAATGAAACTATACATGAATTCACTACAAAACAAGAAACTTGAAAACCCGAAACAGTCCCGTGTGGTACAAACACTGACACAGGAGGCAACCGCCCACAAAACCCAACACAAAACAGGCTACCTAAATATGGTTCCCAATCAGAGACAATGACTAACACCTGTCTCTGATTGAGAACCATATCAGGCCAAACATAGAAATAGACAAACTAGACACACAACATAGAATGCCCACTCAGATCACACCCTGACCAAACAAAACATAGAAATATACAAAGCAAACTATGGTCAGGGTGTGACATCAACAAAAAGAAGAAGAAACTGTATTATGAAGCCAAGATCGATGATAAAAAGAATGATAGAAAAAACTTTGGAGGACTTTAAATGAAATGATGGTCAGAAAGACAAATTCACCTCCATCTTCCATCAAATCAGATGGCTTATTCATCACAAAACCATTTGATGTTGCCAATTATTTGAATGATAACTTCATTGGCAAAGTGGGGAAACATAGGCAGGACATGCCAATAATGAACAGTAAGCCATCGTATTCATGCATTAAAAAAGCTAATAATGAAAGAAAAGCAATGCAAGTTTAAATTGTGTTAGTGTGGGAGAAGTGGAAAAAATATCAATCAATATCAATAAATAATGACAAACGTCCTCGCATTGATAACTTATACGGAAAGCAACTGAGGATGGTAACTGACTCTATAGCCACTCTTATCTGTCATATCTTTATTCTGAGCCTGGAGGAAAGTCTTTGTCCTCAGGCCTGGAAGGCGGCCGAAGAAATTCCGCTACCCAAGATTGGCTGCCTTTACCGGTTTTAACAGCAGACCTAGAAGCTTCCTGCCAGCACTTAGCAAACTGTTGGAAAAAAATGGTGGTTGAGCAAATACAAATCAAAACAAATGTTGTCACATGCGCTGAAGGTATTAAAGGTATTAAATGCTTACTTTTACAAGCCATTAACCGACAACGCAGTTCAAGAAAGAAAAAATAATACTGTTTTTTTCGATTGCTAAACGACAGTGGACACAACTGGAGTCACATGTGCAAAACTCTAACTACAGTCTGCTCAGCAGCAGTTCATGTGGACCAAACTCTAGTTCGTTTTTCATTGCTTGAACACAGTTTTCAAAACTCTACACACTTATCCCATGACTTTAACCACAACCTGCACAACACTGTGGATTTACAGCACTTTGTTCAAATGCTAACACACTGCTGTCAAAACTGTGAACCACACATTCAAAACGGAATAGATTTCAGCCTTGTGCCTTTCAAACACTGCTGATTGCAATTTCAGCTGAAAGGCTAAGCAGGTGTCTTGTTTTAGACTTGTTAGTGAACACACACACATATTACAGTATATATAGGTAGAGCTCAGAAAGACTCATTTTGGAAATGGAACAAGGAAGATGGGTTCGTGGAGGGAGAAGGGTGGCAGGGAGAGGGCGGATGCCTGGAGGAAGACAAAAAAGACAAAGAGCTGTTATTTCAGATGAGGCAGGGTTGAGGGTGCAACCCAATCTGCAAAGATCCACAGTGGCATCTGTAATGCGAATTTTCCATCATACATACAGGTGAGAGTTACATCCTTACAGTAAATGAAAACATTACAGGAATCTATTTTGTATTGCAATTATAGAATATTTACACAGATATATTACAGTAAGTTTGACTGTAAAATATATTTTTACAACAGGCCCCAAAGGCTGCCCCCAACATGGGGAAGAGGAAAAATATTTTCAGATGCGCAGGAAAATGCTATTGTTGACATGGTTGTTGTCAACAATGCAATAAAACTGCGGGAGATTCAAGATAGAGTGCTGGCTGATAATGATATATTTGAAAATGTTAATTCTGTCAGCACAACAACTATTGCTCGAGTCCTAAAGAAACACCAAGTTACAATGAAACAGTTATACACTGTACCGTTCGAGAGAAACAGTGAACGGGTAAAAGAGCAAAGATACCAATATGTCCAGGTAAGACGTCTGAGGTTACGTACACAGCTATACAAAATATTTACAGTAAAAAAAACACTAGCATTTCTACAGTAAAACTGTGCACTTACTCTTTTTCAGAGAGTAATGGAGGTGGAAGCACTGGAAAGACCACATTCAATTGTATTTATCGGTGAAGCTGGATTTAACCTTGCCAAAACACAGCGCAGAGGAAGGAATGTTATAGGCAAAGGGCCACTGTGGAGGTTCCAGGCCAAAGGGGGGGAAATATCACCATGTGTGCTGCAATGGCCAATGATGGTTTGCTTCTCAACACACCACTCATTGGCCCATACAACATAGAAAGGCGTATAGCTTTCCTAGAACAGCTCTATGCTCAGCTAGTGCCAGCAGAACAGGGGGAGCCAGTAAGAAACCCCCAAGTTTTTGTCATAGTTTGCGATAACGTTGCTTTTCACCACTCTGCAGCTGTCACAGATTGGTTTGCAGCACATCACAGATTTATGCTTTTGTACCTGCCTGCATATTCACCCTTCCTCAACCCAATAGAGAAGTTCTTCTCTGCCTGGAGGTGGAAAGTGTTTGGTCACCACCCACATGACCAAATGTCTCTTTTGGAAGCCATGCGTGCCGGATGTGAGGACACGAGTCCAGAGGACTGCCAGGGATGGATAAGGCACTCCAGAAGGTTCTTCCCCAGGTGCATGGCAAGAGAAAACATTAGATGTGATGTTGAAGAAAACCTGTGGCCTGATGCTAGAGAGAGGCAGGATTAGCCCCTCAATTATTTGTTCGAATTACAGTATGTACTTTTAGTTTCTACCTTTTTTTCTCATTACTGTAATTCCGTAAATTACTACAGACTATTGAAGCAAACTGCTAATTTTCATTTTCCTTAAAGAATTGTTATGTTCTACAAATTTTAATAAATCATGTGAAAGAATGTCACTTTTCTTTGAGGAAAATATTACTTTGTATGAAGTCACTGAAATTGTTCAAACTGTAAAGATGAAAAGTTTTTATTTTCTGTATTGGTGTTTGATGCTAGTGTTTTTACTCTCAGTGTGTTCTGAGTGACAGTGTGTGTTATCAGTGAGGGTTGTGCATAGTGTTTGGCTGCACTGAGCGTGTTGTGAGCCATGTGTTAAGAGTTGTGTTGCTTGGAATGAGTTTTGCAGGTGATGTGAACTGTTTAGCTCAGGTGACTGTTGGTAGTGCAGACTGTAGTTAGAGTTTTGCACATGTGACTCCAGTTGTGCCCACTGTCGTTTAGCAATCAAAAAAAACTGTAATATTGACTAAACTAAATAGTCCGGGTGGCCGTTTGATTAATTGTTCAGGTAGAAGCTGTTAAGGAGCCTTTTGGTCCTAGACTTGGCGCTCTGGTACCGCTTGCCGTGCGGTAGCAGAGAGAATAGTCTATGTCTTGAGTGACTGGAGTCTTGAATCATTTTTTGGGCCTTCCTCTGAAACTACCTAGCATATACACTATCGTTCAAAAGTTTGGGGTCACTTCAAAACGTTTTTGAAAGAAAAGCTATTTTTTTGTCCATTTAAAATAACATTTCTCAGAAATACAGTGTAGACATTGTTAATGTTGTAAATGACTATTGTAGCTGGAAACGGCAGATTTTTCATGCAATATCTACATAGGCCCATTATCAGCAACCATCACTCCTGTGTTCCAATGACACATTGTGTTAGCTAATCCAAATTTCTCATTTTAAAAGGCTAATTGATCATCAGAAAACCCTTTTGCAGTTATGTTAGCAGAGCTGAAAACTGTTATGCTAATTAAAGCAGCAATACAACTGGCCTTCTTTAGACTAGTTGAGTATCTGGAGTGTCAGTATTTATGGGTTCGATAACAGGCTCAAAATGGCCAGAAACAAAGCACTTAATTCTGAAACTCATCAGTCTATTCTTGTTCTGAGAAATGAAGGCAATTCCATGCAAGAAATTGCCAAGAAACTGAAGATCTCGTACAACGCTGTGTACTAACTCCCTTCACAGGACAGCGCAAAGTGGCTCTAACCAGAATAGAAAGAGGGGTGGGAGGCCCCGGTGCACAACTGAGCAAGAGGACAAGTACATTAGAGTGTCTAGTTTGAGAAACAAATGCCTCACAAGTCTTCAACTGACAGCTCGAGGACTTGCTCATCGTTGTCGGTGATCATGCCTACCATTGTTGTGTCGTCTGCAAACTTAATGATGGTGTTGGAGTCGTGCTTGCTCACGCAGTCGTGGGTGAACAGGGAGTACAGGAGGGGACTAAGCACCCACCCATGAGGGTCCCCGGTGTTGAGGATCAACATGGCAGATGTGTTGTTGCCTAACCTTACCACCTGGGGGCGGCCCGTCAGGAAGTCCAGGATCCAGTTGCAGAGAGAGGTGTTTAATCCCAGGGTCATTAGCTTAGTGATGAGCTTTGTGGGCAATATGCTGTTAAACGCTGAGCTGTAGTCAATTAACAGAATTCTCACATAGGTGTTCCTTTTGTATAGGTGGGAAAGGGCAGTGTGAAATAGATATGTTGGGGTGGTACGCAAATTGAAGTGGGTCTAGGGTTGACAGGCATTATGGTGTTGATGTGAGCCATGACCAACCGTTCCGATGTGAGTGCTACGGGTCGGTAATCATTTAGGCAGGTTACCTTCACTTTCTTGGGCCAGGGACTATGGTGGTCTGGTTGAACCATGTAGGTTTACATACTTGGTCAGGGAGAGGTTGAAAATGTCAGTTAAGACACTTACCAATTGGTCCTTGCATGCTTTCAGTATACGTCCTGGTACTCTGTCTGGCCGATTGGCTTTGTGATTGTTGACCTGTTTAAGGTCTTGCTTACATCATCCAGGGAGAGTGTGATCACATAGTTGTCTGGAACAGCTGGTGCTCTCATGCATGCTTCAGTGTTTCTTGCTTCAAAGCGAGCATGGGTTTCCCTTTGTAGTCCGTAATTTTTTTCAATCCCTGCCACATCTGACGAGCGTCAGAGCCATGTGTAGTAGGACTCAATCTTAGTCTTGTATTGATGCTTTGCCTGTTTGATGATTCATCTGAGGGCATAGAGGGATTCCTTATAAGTGTCCGGATTAGTGTCCCGCTGCTTGAAAGCGGTATCTCTAGCCTTTAGCTCAGTGGATGTTTCCTGTAATCCATGGCTTCTGGTTGGGAAATGTACGTACAGTCACTGTGGGGATGACGTCGAGGCACTTATTGATGAAGCCGGTGATTGAGGTGGTATACTCCTCAATGCCATTGGATGAATTGGGGGAGGCAGGGTAGCTTAGTGGTTATAGTGTTGAACTAGTAACCAGAAGGTTGCAAGTTCAAACCCCTGAGCTGACAAGGTAGAAATCTGTTGTTCTGCCCCTGAACAGGTAGTTAACCCAATGTTCTGAAGACATCATTGAAAATAAGAATTTGTTCTTAACTGACTTGCCTAGTTAAATAAAGCTAATTAAAAAAATCTGGAATTAGTCCTGTATCTGCATCATCTGACCACTTTTGTATTGAGCGAGTCGCTGGTACTTCCTGCTTTAGTTTTTGCTTATTAGCTAAAAATAATATAGATGAAAACTCTCATGGTAGATAGTGTGGTCTACAGCTTATCATGAGGTATTCTACCTTAGGGGAGCAATACCTCGAGACTTCTTTACTATTAAGACATCGCAAACCAGCAGTTATTGACAAAAAGACACATACCCCCGCCCCTCGTCTTACCAGATGTAGCTGCTCTGTCCTGCTGATGCACGAAGATGCTATTTCTCTGTAAACAAATTAACAACAGACTTTCAGCATGCTTATAGAGAAAGGCACTCAACATGTACTGCACTGACACAAAAGCCTGATCAAAAAAATTGATAATAAGAAGATTGTGGGAGGTGTACTGTTAGATTTCAGTGCAGTCTTTGATATTATTGACCATAACCTGTTGAAAAAACATACAGTGGGGAGAACAATTATTTGATACACTGACTATTTTGCAGGTTTTCCCTACTTACAAAGCATGTAGAGGTCTGTAATTTTTATCATAGGTACACTTCAACTGTGAGAGACGGAATATAAAAAAAAAATCCAGAAAATCACATTGTATGATTTTTAAGTAATTAATTTGCATTTCATTGCATGAAATAAGTATGATCACCTACCAACCAGTAAAAGTTCCGGCTCTCACAGACCTGTTAGTTTTTCTTTAAGAAGCCCTCCTGTTCTCCACTCATTACCTGTATTAACTGCACCTGTTTGAACTCGTTACCTGTATAAAAGACACCTGTCCACACACTCAATCAAACAGACTCCAACCTCTTCACAATGGCCAAGACCAGACAGCTGTGTAAGGACATCAGGGATACAATTGTAGACCTGCACAAGGCTGGATGGGCAACAGGACAATAGGCAAGAAGCTTGGTGAGAAGGCAACAACTGTTGCCGCAATTATTAGAAAATGGAAGAAATTCAAGATGACGGTCAATCACCTCTGTCTGGGGCTCCATGCAAGATCTCACCTCGTGGGGCATAAATGATCATGAGGAAGGTCAGGGATCAGCCCAGAACTACACGGCAGGACCTGGTCAATGACCTGAAGAGAGCTGGGACCACAGTCTCAAAGAAAACCATTAGTAACACACTACGCCGTCATGGATTAAAATCCTGCAGAGCACGCAAGGTCCCCCAGCTCAAGCCAGTGCATGTCCAGGTCCGTCTGAAGTTTGCCAATGACCATCTGGATGATCCAGAGAAGGAATGGGAGAAGGTCATGTGGTCTGATGAGACAAAAATAGAGCTTTTTGGACTAAACTCCACTCGCCGTGTTTGGAGGAAGAAGAAGGATGAATACAATAGAAAATCTTTGGAGGGACCTGAAAGTCCATATTGCCCAGTGACAGCCCCGAAACCTGAAGGATCTGGAGAAGGTCTGTATGGAGGAGTGGGCCAAAATCCCTGCTGCAGTGTGTGCAAACCTGGTCAAGAACTACAGGAACCGTATGATCTCTGAATTGCAAACAAAGGTTTCTATACCAAATATTAAGTTCTGCTTTTCTGATGTATCAAATACTTATTGCATGCAATACAAATGCAAATTAATTACTTGAAAATCATACAATGTGATTTTCTGGATTTTTGTTTTAGATTCCGTCTCTCACAGTTGAAGTGTACCTATGATAAAAAATGACAGACCTCTACATGCTTTGTAAGTAGGAAAACCTGCAAAATCGGCAGTGTATCAAATACTTGTTCTCCCCACTGTATGTGTTATGGCTTTTCAACCTCTGCCATATAGTGTATTCAGAGCTATCTAATAGAACTCAAATGGTTTTCTTTAACTTCTCTAGGGTAGGTGGAAGAAATTTTGGTGGAATATTGGATGAAAAGTATGCCCAAATTAAACAGCCTGCTACTCGGGCCCAAAAGATATGATATGCATATAATGGGTAGATTTGGATAGAAAACACTCTAAAGTTTCCAAAACTGTTAAGATAGGGTCTGTGAGTATAACAGAACTGATTTCGCAGGCAAAAACCTGAGAAGAATCCATTCAGGTAGTAGTTTGTTTTTGTAGTATTCTAATCAATGCCATTACAGTATCCATTGACTTAGGACTCCATTTGCACTTCCTACGCCTTCCACTAAATGTCAACAGTCTTTAGAAATCGTTTCAGGCTTGTATTATTATAAATGAGGGAGTAAGATCAATCTGAACGAGTGGATCCTACCGTGTCGCAGAGCTTTTTCATGCACATGTGCATTTCTTGTTTACCTTTTATATTGATGACGTTATTGTCCGGTTGAAATATTATAGATCGTTTAGGCTAAAAAACAAACTGAGGATTGAATATAAACATTGTTTGACATGTTTCTATGAACGTTACAGATACAATTTGGATTTTTTTGTCTGATTGTTTTGACTGCGTTTGAGCCTGTGGATTACTGAAGAAAACGTGCTAACAAAACGGAGGTTTTTGGATATAAAGAGACTTCATAGAACAAAAGGAACATTTATTGAGTAAATTAATGTCTTCTGATTGCCACCATATGAAGATCATCAAAGGTAAGGGATTAATTTGATCTCTATTTCTGAGTTTTGTAACGCTTCTGCTTGGCTGGTTACTGTTTGTAATAATTTGTCAACTGGGCTATGTTCTGGGCTAGATATGTCCTGGGCTAGGTATGCTTTTGCCGAAAAGCATTTTATAAATATGACACTGTGGTTGGTTTAACAAGAAGTTCATCTTTAAACCTATGTAAAATATGTTTTGTTTTCTGAATTTTTATAATGAGCATTTCTGTATTTGAATTTGGCGCTCTGCAATCTCACTGGATGTTGGCCAGATGGGACGCTAGCGTCCCACGTACCCTAGAGAGGTTTACTGAAGTTTCAAGCATGTAAAGGGTTGTGTACCGCAGGGAAGCTCACTAGACCCTCTACTCATTTATTTTTTTACCAATGACCTGCCGCTGGCATTAACCAAAGTATGTGTATGTTGATGATTCAACCATATGCGCATCAGCAACCACGGCTAATGAAGTCACTGAAACGCTTAACAAAATGTTAGTCTGTTTTGGAATGGGCGGCCAGTAATAAACTGGTCCTGAACATCTCTAAAACTAAGAGCATTGTATTTGGTACAAATAATTTCCTAAGTTCTAGACCTCAGCTGTATCTGGTAATGAATGGTGTGGCTGTTGAACAAGTTGAGGAGACTAAATTATTTGGCGTTACCTTAGATTGTAAACTGTCATAGTCAAAACATACAATTGGCATGTATGGCCATTTTCCCATGTTTACTACTGAGAATTCTAGGGACACTTCAATCCGTCCATCAAAGGGGACAGTAGTTCCATTTGCTGCAGTCACGTGGAGCTGGCCTTAAGTTAACAAAGTCCCAAGGGGTTGGATCTCAACACACAAAGCATATATTGCCAATAAGCTGTGTGACGCATTTCACATTGTGTGTCTTAGGCTGAGTGTGTGTTGTTGTTGTTCCTGTGTGTGAAGGTGTAGCTTGTTTCTCTGTCTTCACACAGTTGATTTGGTGTGGGGACGTTTTATTTGCAGCGGTCACTGTCTGTCCCTCGCCAGCAACATGTACCCGTTTCCCGACGTCTGTCTTGTCAGGCAGCCGACAGCTCTGTGTCCTTCTTGCCCACAACGGAAGCAGTGAGGGCAGCTTTCAATTTCCTGCTGGACACACAGTCTTTACCCTTACTGTGGGCCCTGTCTGTCTTCGTTGTTCTGAATGGTGGTGAAGGGGCATATCTCGGTGCCTCTCTTGTCGGTGCTCTGGAGGATAGGTGATGGGCATATCCCCGAGCCTCACCTCTCATCTGACCTCCGTAGGGTGGGGGATGTGTGTACCCCTAGGCCTCACCTGCAGCAGGTTTCATAATTTTCTCCAGGCTTTTAGTCACTGCAGACACTGTTGCGGTTATCTCCTTGGTGGCTGTGCGATTGGCCTTCACTTTACCATCAAGGGGGAAGACTGGTTACAATATTTACTATCCCCTTGTTGGTTTGCTGAGTTGACATTTACTGGTCTGTGTCGAGCACTGGGACCTAGACGTTTCTGTCTATCTGCTTCCTCACTGGCTGATTGTGTTATCTGCTCGAGGATTAAGTCATCAGTCACACTACAATCAGAGATAGATTTCTTGAGGTCGTCTCTGATTTTAGTGTATTTTTCACTGAGCCCTTGGTAAAGTGTGTGAAGGAACACACCCTGTACCAGCTTCCTGTCATAGTCAAACTCATCACCACTCTGCTGTGATGCGAACAGTACACGCTGTTTCAGCCCCATTTACCTATATGCAAACTGCTGAGGCATTTCCCTGTCCTGCTGTTTAGCATTACTCAGCTCCTGAAAGAACTCTGTGCTACTTTTGTCTCTGAGATGAGACCTAAAGAAGCTCTTCAGCTCCGCTACAGTAAGACCCTCTTTGTTTGTCGACATGTCCATGAATGTTCCTGGCTTGATTACTCTTACAACTACTCGTACAATTTCTGACCACCTCAGACCCATCAATTTGTTTACACACAGTTGAAATCAGAAGTTTACATACACCTTAGCCAAATACATTTAAACTCAGTTTTTCACAATTCCTGACATTTAATCTGAGTAAAAATTCCCTGTCTTAGGTCAATTAGGCTCACCACTTAATTTTAAGAATGTGAAACGTCGGAATAATAGTAGAGAGAGTGATTTATTTCAGCTTTTATTTATTTCATCACATTCCCAGTGGGTCAGAAGTTTACATACACTCAATTAGTATTATGTAGCATCTCCTTTAAATTGTTTAACTTGGGTCAAATGTTTCGGGTAGCCTTCCACAACCTTCCCACAATAATTTGGGTGAATTTTGGCCCATTCCTCCTGACAGAGCTGGTGTAACTGAGTCAGGTTTGTAGACCTCCTTGCTCGCACATGCTTTTTCAGTTCTGCCCACACATCTTCTATAGGATTGAGGTCAGGGCTTTGTGATGGACACTCCAATACCTTAACTTTGTTGTCCTTAAAAGCCATTTTGCTACAACTTTTGGAAGTATGCTTGGGGTCATTGTCCATTTGGAAGACCCATTTGCGACCTAGCTTTAACTTGATGTCTTGAGATGTTGCTTCAATATATCCGCATCATTTTCCTCCCTCATGATTTCATCTATTTTGTGAAGTGCACCAGTCCCTCCTGCAGCAAAGCACCCCACAACATGATGCTACCACCCCCGTGCTTCACGGTTGGGATGGTGTTCTTCAGTTTGCAAGCTTCCCCCTTTTTCCTCCAAACATAACGATGGTTATTATGGCCAAACAGTTCTATTTTTGTTTCATCAGACCAGAGGACATTTCTCCCAAAATTATGATCTTTGTCCCCATGTGCAGTTGCAAACCGTAGTCTGGCTTTTTAACCTCTTGAATCTCCCCATCCCGGATCCGGGATCGTGATCTCCCCATCCCAGATCCGGGATCGTGACTAAAGCCTCAGGCTCATTTGCATAATGCAACGTTAACGATTTCTGAAAATCGCAAATAAAATGAAAATAATGCGCCTGCTCTCAAGCTTAGCCTTTTCTTAACAACACTGTCATCTCAGATTTTCAAAATATGCTTTTGAACCATAGCAATTGACTAATTTGTGTAAGAGTATGCTAAGCTAGCTTAGCATTTTGAGTAGCATTTAGCACGCAACATTTTCACAAAACCAGATAACCAAATAAATAAAATCATTTACCTTTGAAGAGCTTCGGATGTTTTCAATGAGGAGACTCTCAGTTACATACCAAATGCGCAGTTTTTCCTGAAAGCGTCTGTGTGTAGGAGAAATCGCTCCGTTTTGTACATCACATTTGGCTACCGAAACGAACCGAAAATTCAGTCACCTACAACGTCAAACTTTTTCCGAATTAACTCCATAATATCGACCGAAACATGGCAAACGTTGTTTGGAATCAATCCTCAAGGTGTTTTTTCACATATCTCTTCATTGATATATCGTTCGTGGAAGCCTGCATTCTTCTCTAAATTCCATGGAAAAATACTTGCAGCTGACTTTTGCGCACCAATTTCGGCGCAGGACACCGGGCGGACACCTGGTAAATGTGGTCTCTTATGGTCAATCTTCCAATGATATGCCTACAAATATGTCACAATGCTGCAGACACCTTGGGGAAACGACAGAAAGGGCAGACTTACTCCTCTCGCATTCACAGCCATATAAGGAGACAATGGAAAACAGAGCCTCAAAAATCCTGCTCATTTCCTGGATGCCGTCTCATCTTGGTTTTGCCTGAAGCTCACGTTCTAGGGCACGCACAGAAAATATCTTTGCAGTTCTGGACACGTCAGAGTGTTTTCTTTCGAAAGCTATCAATTATATGCATAGTCAAGCATCTTTTTGTGACAAAATATCTTGTTTAAAACGGGAACGTTTTTCATCCAAAAATGAAATTGCGCCCCTAGAGTTTCAACAGGTTAAAGGGGGTTTTGGAGCAGTGATTTCTTCCTTGCTTCTTCCTCATTTTTAATATTTGGGCTTGGGGAGGGAATCCAGTCAGTTCGAGTCAAAAGGCTCAAGTCCAAGTCAAGTCACGAGTCATTGGTGTTGAAGTCAAAGTCGAGTTACATTTACATTACATTTAAGTCATTTAGCAGACGCTCTTATCCAGAGCGACTTACAAATTGGTGAATTCACCTTCTGACATCCAGTGGAACAGCCACTTTACAATAGTGCATCTAAATCATTAAGGGGGGGGGGGTGGTGAGAAGGATTACTTATCCTATCCTAGGTATTCCTTGAAGAGGTGGGGTTTCAGGTGTCTCCGGAAGGTGGTGATTGACTCCGCTGTCCTGGCGTCGTGAGGGAGTTTGTTCCACCATTGGGGGGCCAGAGCAGCGAACAGTTTTGACTGGGCTGAGCGGGAACTGTACTTCCTCAATGGTAGGGAGGCGAGCAGGCCAGAGGTGGATGAACGCAGTGCCCTTGCTTGGGTGTAGGGCCTGATCAGAGCCTGGAGGTACTGCGGAGCCGTTCCCCTCACAGCTCCGTAGGCAAGCACCATGGTCTTGTAGCGGATGCGAGCTTCAACTGGAAGCCAGTGGAGAGAGCGGAGGAGCGGGGTGACGTGAGAGAACTTGGGAAGGTTGAACACCAGACGGGCTGCGGCGTTCTGGATGAGTTGTAGGGGTTTAATGGCACAGGCAGGGAGCCCAGCCAACAGCGAGTTGCAGTAATCCAGACGGGAGATGACAAGTGCCTGGATTAGGACCTGCGCCGCTTCCTGTGTGAGGCAGGGTCGTACTCTGCGGATGTTGTAGAGCATGAACCTACAGGAACGGGCCACCGCCATGATGTTGGTTGAGAACGACAGGGTGTTGTCCAGGATCACGCCAAGGTTCTTAGCGCTCTGGGAGGAGGACACAATGGAGTTGTCAACCGTGATGGCGAGATCATGGAATATATGAGTTGCAAGTCATCATATCTGTGACTCGAGTCAAAGTCATGTGACTCGAGTCCACACCTCTGATTATAAGTGAAATAATCTGACTGTAAACAATTGTTGGAAAAATGACTTGTGTCATGCACGAAGTAGATGTCCTAACTGACTTACCAAAACTATAGTTTATTAACAAGAAATTTGTGGAGTGGTTGAAAAACGAGTTTTAATGACTCCAACCTAAGTGTATGTAAACTTCTGACTTCAATTGTATACTACTGTAAGTAAAGTCTGGATGTCTCAATCTGCTTTCTGGTGACTCTCGAAGTCGTCTCTGTAGCCTCAGCTCTCTGGATAACTCTCGCAGCCTTCTCCGCAGCTCTGATGTCCGTATCACCCAGTTGTAGGATCAGTAATTCACCAGATGGTGGCGCTATACCGGACGAGCCCCTAAAATGTTACCGGCCTCAGTCTGCAGCTGAGGTGGCCTGTAATAGTAAAAAGAATGGACACAATTTTACATCTGCCAAATTCTGCCGCTTTCTTTATTCTGAAGAATGTGCGTGCTTGGCCAAAACTAGCTGTTTCTCCTACTACCACAGTGCAACAGCGCCATCTATGGGCTTGATGGACTACTAATGCTAAAGCATATAGAATATACAATTTAGATTAATTAAGACAAAGACATAAATAAATTGGTTAAAACATTTTTTTTTAGAAAGAGGTGTCTGTTTTTAGTGACTTTGTTTTCAAACCCATTACACATTCCATTCCATCTCATATTGCTCAAGTGAACAGCAAACCTGGTTTCATGAAACAGATAAAGCAACATCTGCCGCCACAAAACCTCTCCCCTATTTGACCTAGATAGTTTGTGTGCATTTATTGATGTAGGCTATGTGTGCCGTTTGTTAAAAAAAACAATTCTATGTAGTTCTGTCCTTGAGCTGTTGTCTATTAATGTACTGTATTATGTCATGTTTCATGTGGACCCCAGGAAGAGTAGCTGCTGCTTTTGCAACAGCTAATGGGGATCCTAATAAAATACCGATACAAATATGGTAATCTTGGATCAGCTCTACTCCACTGATGCCATCAGTTCACCATGTGTGTGAAACTAAGTGATCCAGAGTCAGTTACTATTCTGTTCTGACATTTCTTAGCCAAACTAGAAAAGCTCCACTGGCTCCTATTCTTCTACACACTGCTCTCTTATTCTTGTCAAATTCAAACATATAACATGACAGGGATAAAACAGCTGAGAATCAGCCCTGGGGGAGGCTCAGTCATCCCAGAAATGAGCTTGTCATTTTTTTTCTCTCTCCACCAAAATAAACAAGGTGGTGATTGCTGCTGCCTGTGAGAGTCACCCAGAAGTGTTTCAGAATCACACTGTCCTTTTTTTTCTCTGAATGCTGAATGCCTGGCTTAGGGCGGCAGATGGTAGTGTGCGTATATATTTTTGTGTGTGTGTGTGTGGCAGACAGCAGTGGGCTCGGCTTACCCCCTCATCTGATAACCTGTATGTCTCCTCTACCTGACACCCTGGAGGAAACATAATGAAAATCCTGCTACTATTCTAATTAACTTCTCAAATGGAAGTCATTCTATGGATGAGAGAGGGACAATAATCTCTCTTTTTAACTATTATCTGGCTAGTTCGTTATAATAATATGAACCTGTAATTTAACTTTGAGACACGAACACACACACACACACTCCTCAAGGCACCCACGCTGTCCGTCAACATCACAGTGCACAGAATTAGATATTCAGATGGTCTGATAAGAAACCCGTGATTCAGATGGTTTCATTAGTGAGAAAGAAGGGAACATAAGATAGGCCAGGTAAAGTGTCTGAGATGGTGGATGAACCTTTTAACATCCAACTCTAAGACAGGCCGTCACTGGACCATTAAACAAGGAGAAGGAATGTCTGGTCTGGTCAGGTCAGACTTGATTAGACCACCTTGGCTGACTAGAGATGTAGCCTGTAACCACCAACACACTAAGCACCACAGGAGGCTGCTGAGTGGAGGACAGCTCACAATAATGGCTGGAATGGAGTCAATGGAATGGTATCAAGCGCATGGAAAACGTGTTTGATGTGTTCGATACCGTTCCATTTATTCCGTTCCAGCCATTACTATGAGCCCGTCCTCCCCAATTAAGGTGCACCGGCCCCCTGTGCTAAGTGTAGAAGCCAGAGAACAATTTCAACCACCGATAGAAACACCAAAGGACACCGATAGACAGACGCATGGATTAACATGAGCTCAAGGTGCTCCTTCATACAGTTCATTGATAAGGGTCAGGCAAGGCAGAGCCCTATATAAAAGGAGAAGGACCATAGCAACGGCCCATCAATAAGCTACAGCAGGACTTCATCTCTCTTCCACACAGCTCAAATGTACAGGTAGACACATCTTCATCGAGGTACAAACAAACACACTTAAATGAAGTTTCATAGCCAGTTAAATGTTGACTAAGCATGAGATGATTAGGTTTAGGTTTATGTTAACGATGATGCAGGGGGGATGCTGCTGAGTGAAGAGGCAAAAATGTATTAATTTTCCGCAATAACATTTACACAGCCTGTAACAGAGTAGCTGGGCTACGCTGCGTTTTTTTCAAATTGGTGCCAGTGGCTAAATTCTACCCATTTGCATCAATCTCCTTTGAAGAGGGATGCAGATGAGCCTAACGAGTTTGTTAATTATGCCGGAGCGGAGTATGCTGCGGAGTGTGTGCTCTGACCGTAATGGAGTGTGTGTGTGTGTGTGTGTGTGTGTGTGTGTGTGTGTGTGTGTGTGTGTGTGTGTGTGTGTGTGTGTGTGTGTGTGTGTGTGTGTGTGTGTGTGTGTGTGTGTGTGTGCTGAACATAAGTATAAATGCAACATGTAAAGTGTTGGTCCCATGTTTCATCAGCTGAAATAAAATACATTTCTCTCAAATGTTGTGCACAAATTTGTGTACATTCCTGTTAGTGAGTATTTCTCCTTTGGATAATCCATCCTCCTGACATATGTGCCATATCAAGAAGTTGATTAACTTCTCAAGGGCAGGGGGCAGCATTTGGAATTTTGGATGAAAAGCGTGCCCAAATTAAACTGCCTTCTACTCAGGCCCAGAAGATAGGATATGCATTTAATTAGTAGATTTGGATAGAAAACCCGAGAAAAATCCATTCAGGATGTTGGATTTTTTTTATATTTTAGTTTTCTATTCAATTCCATTACAGTATCCATTGACTTAGGACTCAAATTGCAGTTTCCATGCCTTCCACTGGATGTCAATAGTCTTTAGAAATTGTTTCAGGCTTGTATTCTGAAAAATGAGGGAGTAAGAGCAGTCTGAATGAGTGGACCCTGCCGTGTTACAGAGCTTTTTCAAGCGTGCGACCAAGAGAATGCCTTTCTTGTTTACCTTTTATATTGACGAGGTTATTGTCCGGGTGAAATATTATCGATAATTTAGGGTAAAAACAACCTGAGGATTGAATATAAACATCGTTTGACATGTTTCTATGGACTTTACGGATACAATTTGGATTTTTTTTGTCTGCCTGTGGTGACTGCGTTTGAGCCTGTGGATTACTGAAGAAAACGCCTGAACAAAACGGAGGTTTTTGGATATAAAGTGAGACTTTATCGAACAAAGGGAACATTTATTGAATAAATGAATGTCTTCTGAGCGCAATCATATGAAGATTATCAAAGGTAAGTGATTAATTTTATCTCTATTTCTGACTTGTGTAACTCTTTACTTGGCTGGTTATTGTTTGTAATGATTTGTCTGCTGGGCTATGTTCTCAAATAATTGTAAGGTTTGCTTTCACCGTAAAGCATTTTTGAAATCTGACACTGTGGTTGGATTCACAATAAGTTAATCTTTAAACCTATGTAAGATAGTTGTATATTTTCTGAATTTTTATAATGAGTATTTCTGTATTTGAATTTGACGCTCTGCAATCTTACTGGATGTTGGCCAGGTGGGACACTAGCGTCCCACATACCCTAGAGAGGTTAAACAGCATAATCATTAAACAGGTGCACCTTGAGCTGGGGACAATAATAGGCCACTCTAAAATGTGCCGTTTTGTCACACAACACAATGCCACAGATATCTCAAGTTTTGAGGGAGCGCTCAATTGGTATACTGACTGCAGGAATGTCCACCAGAGCTATTGCCAGAGAATTTAATGTAAATGTCTCTACCATAAGCCTCCTCGAATGTCATTTCATAGAATTTGGCAGTACGTCCAACCGGCCTCACAACCGCAGACCACGTGTAACCACGCCAGCCCATGACCTCCACAACCGGCTTCTTCACCTGCAGGATCGTTTGAGACAAGCCACCTGGACAGCTGATGAAAGTGTGGGTTTATACAAGCAAATAATTCCTGCATAAACTGTCAGGAACTGTCTCAGGGTAGCTCATCTGCAAGCTCGTCGTCCTCACCAGGGTCTTGACCTGACTGCAGTTCGGCATTGTAACCGACTTCAGTGGGCCACTGGCATGCTGGAGAAGTGTGCTCTTTACAGATGAATCCCGGGTTTCAACTGTACCAGACAGATAGCAGACAGCGTGTATGGCGTAGTGTGGTTTGCTGATGTCAACATTGTGAACACAGTGCCCCATGATGGCAGTGAGGTTATGGTATGGGCAGGCATAAGCTACAGACAACAAACACAATTGCATTTATCAATAGCAATTTGAATTCACAGAGATACCGTGACGAGATTCTGTGGCCCATTGTTGTGCCATTCATCCGTCGCCATTACCTCATGTTTCAGCATGAGGTAATGCACGGCCTGTGTCTCAAGGATCTATACACAGTTCATGGAAGCTGAAAATGTCCCAGTTCTTCCTTGGACTGCGTACTCACCAGATATGTCACCACTTGAGCTGTTTGGGATGCTCTGGATCGACGTGTATGACAGCGTGTTCCAGTTCACGCCAATATCTAACAACTTCACAAAGCCATTGAAGAGGAGTGGGACAACATTCCACAGGCCACAATCAACAGCCTGATCAACTCTATTGAAGTCTCGAGGTACTGCTGCCCTGAGGTAGAATACCTCAGAGAGTTCATATCTATATTATTCGTAGCCATCTATTTACCACCACAAACCGATGCTGGCATTCAAGAAAATGCTCATCCAGAAGCACCGAGGACTAACCTCTTGAAACTCCCCATCCCGGATCCGGGATCGTGACTAAAGCCTCAGGCTCATTAGCATAACGCAACGTTAACGATTTCTGAAAATCGCAAATAAAATGAAAATAATGCGTCTGCTCTCAAGCTTAGCCTTTTCTTAACAACACTGTAATCTCAGATTTTCAAAATATGCTTTTGAACCATAGAAATTGACTAATTTGTGTAAGAGTATGCAAAGCTAGCTTAGCATTTTGAGTAGCATTTAGCACGCAACATTTTCACAAAAACCAGATAACCAAATAAATAAAATCATTTACCTTTGAAGAGCTTCGGATGTTTTCAATGAGGAGACTCTCAGTTACATACCAAATGCGCAGTTTTTCCTGAAAGCGTCTGTGTGTAGGAGAAATCGTTCCGTTTTGTACATCGCATCTGGCTACCGAAATGAACCGAAAATTCAGTCACCTACAACGTCAAACTTTTTCCAAATTAACTCCATAATATCGACCGAAACATGGCAAACGTTGTTTGGAATCAATCCTCAAGGTGTTTTTTCACATATCTCTTCATTGATATATCGTTCGTGGAAGCTTGCATTCTTCTCTAAATTCCATGGAAAAATACTTGCAGCTGACTTTTGCGCACCAATTTCGGCGCAGGACACCGGGCGGACACCTGGTAAATGTGGTCTCTTATGGTCAATCTTCCAATGATATGCCTACAAATACGTCACAATGCTGCAGACACCTTGGGGAAACGACAGAAAGGGCAGACTTACTCCTCTCGCATTCACAGCCATATAAGGAGACAATGGAAAACAGAGCCTCAAAAATCCTGCTCATTTCCTGGATGCCGTCTCATCTTGGTTTTGCCTGAAGCTCACGTTCTAGGGCACGCACAGAAAATATCTTGGTAGTTCTGGACACGTCAGAGTGTTTTCTTTCGAAAGCTATCAATTATATGCATAGTCGAGCATCTTTTTGTGACAAAATATCTTGTTTAAAACGGGAACGTTTTTCATCCAAAAATGAAATAGCGCCCCCATAGCATCAAGAGGTTAATGCAGGCAAACTTAAATACGTTTTACCTCATTTCTACCAGCATGTCACATGTGCAAACAACAAAAACTTTAGATCAACTTTACTCCACACACAGAGAAGCATACCTAGCTCTCCTTCACCCTCCATTCGGCAAATCTGACCATAATTCTATCCCCCTGATTCCTGCTTACAAGCACAAACTAAAGCAGGAAGTACCAGTGATTACCGCCCCCTAGCACTCACGTCGGTAGCCATGAAGTGCTTTGAAAGGCTGGTCATGACTCACATCAACAACATCATGCCAGAAATCCTAGGCCCACTCCAATTCGCATACCGCCCCAACAGAGCCACAGATGAAGCAATCTCAATCTCACTCCACACTGTCCTGTCCCACCTGGACAAAAGGAACACCTATGTGAGAATGCTGTTGATTGACTACAGCTCAGCGTTCAACCCTATAGTGCCCACAAAGCTCATCACTAAGCTAAGGACCCTGGGACTAAACACGTTACTCTGCAACTGGATTCTGGACTTCCTGACGAGCCGCCCCCAGGTGGTAAGGGTAGGCAACAACACATTACATTTACATTTAAGTCATTTGGCAGACGCTCTTATCCAGAGCGAGTTACAAATTGGTGAATTCACCTTATGACATCCAGTGGAACAGCCACTTTACAATAGTGCATCTAAATCATTTAAGGGGGGGGGGGGGTGAGAAGGATTACTTTATCCTATCCTAGGTATTCCTTGAAGAGGTGGGGTTTCAGGTGTCTCCGGAAGGTGGTGATTGACTCCGCTGTCCTGGCGTCGTGAGGGAGTTTGTTCCACCATTGGGGGCCAGAGCAGCGAACAGTTTTGACTGGGCTGAGCGGGAACTGTACTTCCTCAGTGGTAGGGAGGCGAGCAGGCCAGAGGTGGATGAACGCAGTGCCCTTGTTTGGGTGTAGGGCCTGATCAGAGCCTGGAGGTACTGCGGTGCCGTTCCCCTCATAGCTCCGTAGGCAAGCACCATGGTTTTGTAGCGGATGCGAGCTTCAACTGGAAGCCAGTGGAGAGAGCGGAGGAGCGGGGTGACGTGAGAGAACTTGGGAAGGTTGAACACCAGACGGGCTGCGGCGTTCTGGATGAGTTGTAGGGGTTTAATGGCACAGGCAGGGAGCCCAGCCAACAGCGAGTTGCAGTAATCCAGACGGGAGATGACAAGTGCCTGGATTAGGACCTGCGCCACTTCCTGTGTGAGGCAGGGTCGTACTCTGCGGATGTTGTAGAGCATGAACCTACAGGAACGGGCCACCGCCTTGATGTTAGTTGAGAACGACAGGGTGTTGTCCAGGATCACGCCAAGGTTCTTAGCGCTCTGGGAGGAGGACACAATGGAGTTGTCAACCGTGATGGCGAGATCATGGAACGGGCAGTCCTTCCCCGGGAGGAAGAGCAGCTCCGTCTTGCCGAGGTTCAGCTTGAGGTGGTGATCCGTCATCCACACTGATATGTCTGCCAGACATGCAGAGATGCGATTCGCCACCTGGTCATCAGAAGGGGGAAAGGAGAAGATTAATTGTGTGTCGTCTGCATAGCAATGATAGGAGAGACCATGTGAGGTTATGACAGAGCCAAGTGACTTGGTGTATAGCGAGAATAGGAGAGGGCCTAGAACAGAGCCCTGGGGGACACCAGTGGTGAGAGCGCGTGGTGAGGAGACAGATTCTCGCCACGCCACCTGGTAGGAGTGATCTGTCAGGTAGGACGCAATCCAAGCGTGGGCCGCGCCGGAGATGCCCAACTCGGAGAGGGTGGAGAGGAGGATCTGATGGTTCACAGTATCGAAGGCAGCCGATAGGTCTAGAAGGATGAGAGCAGAGGAGAGAGAGTTAGCTTTAGCAGTGCGGAGCGCCTCCGTGATACAGAGAAGAGCAGTCTCAGTTGAATGACTAGTCTTGAAACCTGACTGATTTGGATCAAGAAGGTCATTCTGAGAGAGATAGCGGGAGAGCTGGCCAAGGACAGCACGTTCAAGAGTTTTGGAGAGAAAAGAAAGAAGGGATACTGGTCTGTAGTTGTTGACATCGGAGGGATCGAGTGTAGGTTTTTTCAGAAGGGGTGCAACTCTCGCTCTCTTGAAGACGGAAGGGACGTAGCCAGCGGTCAGGGATGAGTTGATGAGCGAGGTGAGGTAAGGGAGAAGGTCTCCGGAAATGGTCTGGAGAAGAGAGGAGGGGATAGGGTCAAGCGGGCAGGTTGTTGGGCGGCCGGCCGTCACCAGAAGCGAGATTTCATCTGGAGAGAGAGGGGAGAAAGAGGTCAGAGCACAGGGTAGGGCAGTGTGAGCAGAACCAGCGGTGTCGTTTGACTTAGCAAACGAGGATCGGATGTCGTTGACCTTCTTTTCAAAATGGTTGACGAAGTCATCTGCAGAGAGGGAGGAGGGGGGAGGAGGATTCAGGAGGGAGGAGAAGGTGGCAAAGAGCTTCCTAGGGTTAGAGGCAGATGCTTGGAATTTAGAGTGGTAGAAAGTGGCTTTAGCAGCAGAGACAGAGGAGGAAAATGTAGAGAGGAGGGAGTGAAAGGATGCCAGGTCCGCAGGGAGGCGAGTTTTCCTCCATTTCCGCTCGGCTGCCCGGAGCCCTGTTCTGTGAGCTCGCAATGAGTCGTCGAGCCACGGAGCGGGAGGGGAGGACCGAGCCGGCCTGGAGGATAGGGGACATAGAGAGTCAAAGGATGCAGAAAGGGAAGAGAGGAGGGTTGAGGAGGCAGAATCAGGAGATAGGTTGGAGAAGGTTTGAGCAGAGGGAAGAGATGATAGGATGGAAGAGGAGAGAGCAGCGGGGGAGAGAGAGCGAAGGTTGGGACGGCGCGATACCATCCGAGTAGGGGCAGTGTGGGAAGTGTTGGATGAGAGCGAGAGGGAAAAGGATACAAGGTAGTGGTCGGAGACTTGGAGGGAGTTGCAATGAGGTTAGTGGAAGAACAGCATCTAGTAAAGATGAGGTCGAGCGTATTGCCTGCCTTGTGAGTACGGGGGAAGGTGAGAGGGTGAGGTCAAAAGAGGAGAGGAGTGGAAAGAAGGAGGCAGAGAGGAATGAGTCAAAGGTAGACGTGGGGAGGTTAAAGTCGCCCAGGACTGTGAGAGGTGAGCCGTCCTCAGGAAAGGAGCTTATCAAGGCATCAAGCTCATTGATGAACTCTCCGAGGGAACCTGGAGGGCGATAGATGATAAGGATGTTAAGCTTGAAAGGGCTGGTAACTGTGACAGCATGGAATTCAAAGGAGGCGATAGACAGATGGGTAAGGGGAGAAAGAGAGAATGACCACTTGGGAGAGATGAGGATCCCGGTGCCACCACCCCGCTGACCAGAAGCTCTCGGGGTGTGCGAGAACACATGGGCGGACGAAGAGAGAGCAGTAGGAGTAGCAGTGTTATCTGTGGTGATCCATGTTTCCGTCAGTGCCAAGAAGTCGAGGGACTGGAGGGAGGCATAGGCTGAGATGAACTCTGCCTTGTTGGCCGCAGATCGGCAGTTCCAGAGGCTACCGGAGACCTGGAACTCCACGTGGGTCGTGCGCGCTGGGACCACCAGATTAGGTGGCCGCGGCCACGCGGTGTGGAGCGTTTGTATGGTCTGTGCAGAGAGGAGAGAACAGGGATAGATAGACACATAGTTGACAGGCTACAGAAGAGGCTACGCTAATGCAAAGGAGATTGGAATGACAAGTGGACTACACGTCTCGAATGTTCAGAAAGTTAAGCTTACGTAGCAGAATCTTATTGACTAAAATGATTGAAATGATACAGTACTGCTGGAGTAGGCTAGCTGGCAGTGGCTGCGTTGTTGACTTTGTAGGCTAGCTGGCAGTGGCTGCGTTGTTGACACTACACTAATCAAGTCGTTCCGTTGAGTGAATAGTTTCTACAGTGCTGCTATTCGGGGGCTAGCTGGCTAGCTAGCAGTGTTGATTACGTTACGTTACGTTAAAGGAACGACAATAGCTGGCTAGCTAACCTAGAAAATCGCTCTAGACTACACAATTGTCTATGATACAAAGACGGCTATGTAGCTAGCTAGCTACGATCAAACAAATCAAACCGTTGTACTGTAATGAAGTGAAATGAAAATGTGATACTACCTGTGGAGCGAAGCGGAATGTAGACCGGGTTGTTGAAGTTCTATTTGGTAGACGTTGGCTAGCTATTGGCTAGCTAGCTAGCAGTATCTCCTACGTTAAGGACGACAAATAGCTGGCTAGCTAACCTCAGTAAATTAAGATAATCACTCTAAGTCTACACACTCTAAACTACACAATTATCTTGGATACGAAGACAGCAAAGACAACTATGTAGCTAGGTAACACTACACTAATCAAGTCGTTCAGTTGAGTGTAATAGTTTCTACAGTGACGGTGGACGTTAGCTAGCTGCTGGGCAGATAGCAGTGTAGACTACGTTAGGACGACGAAATACGATAATTACGCAATTATCTTTGATACAAAGACGGCTATGTAGCTAGCTAAGGAGAGATTGCTAAGATTAGACAAATCAAACCGTTGTACCGTTGTACTATAATGAAATGTAATGAAAAGTTATACTACCTGCGGACCGAAGTGTAGATGCGACCGCTCGCTCCAACCCGGAACCGGAAACTGTGTGATCCTCAACAGGGGGGGCCTCAGGGGTGAGTGCTTAGTCTACTCCTGTGCTCCCTGTTCACCCACGACTGCGTGGCCGAGCATGACTCCAACACCATCATTAAGTTTGCTGACGACACAACAGTGGTTGGCTTGATCACAGACAACAATGGGACAGCCTATAGGGAGGAGGTCAGAGACCTGGCTGTGTGGCCAGAAGGCGCTACAGTGGGTAATGCGTATGGCCCAGTACATCACTGGGGCAAAGCTTCCTGACATCCAGGACCTATATACTAGGCGGTGTCAGGCCTTAAAAATGTTCAAAGACCCCAGTCACCTAAGTCATAGACTGTTCTCTCTGCTACCACACGGCAAGCGGTACCAAAACACCAAGTCTAGGACCAAAAGGCTCCTACCCCCAAGCCATAAGACTGCTGAACAACTAAACTAATCAAATGGCCATCCGGACTATTTACAGTGAACCCACCCCTCATTTTGTTTTTACCTTGCTGCTACTTGCTGTTTATTATCTATGCATACTGTCATGACTCTCGTGATGATCCGAAGGATCAGGTTACAGTGGGTCAGCTCTACAGCGCCCTTTCTCTAAAGCAGAGGGGGAGAGGGATGAATTTGGCCTGGTTGTATGACTTAACGGATCGTAAATGCCTTGCAGAAACTCTGCCTTTGGGCTCTGCAGTATTGAAAATGGAATGTCTGAGTGTTACAAAACAACAGAGAGACACTTGGCGCTAAAAATGTAACATCAAAAGGTTGGACATTACATTTACATTTAAGTCATTTGGCAGACGCTCTTATCCAGAGCGACTTACAAATTGGTGAATTCACATTGAAACAATATTTCTGACTTAAATAATGTGGAAAACGGTTGGTGGGGCTCTAAACAATAATCAAGTCAAATAAGTTGTTGTTTTGTGATATCATTAAGGACAGTATAACCAAATAACGGTAACTCTACAAATGTATAGATACGAGTTATCAGATTTACATCTAAATGTTGTGGAACTTATGTGACTAAATATGAAACTATTTTTGAGAAGATGAAATGTGATTTTAGCCTTATAAATGAGAATTGACTTTTCATGTACAGTTTTACCCAGTCAGTAACCATGCCTACATTAACACAGACATTATGACGAAAGGAAGGAACACCCTTTTTCCCCAAGTTTTTAGAAAAGACTCCTAACGAAAACCACTTAGATAAGAGAATGTGAGGATCATCTACATGTTGAAATGGTTGGAATCTCTACAGACCATAACATGCCAGGTTGCTGCCGGTGTGAACAGTGGTCTTAGCTGTACCCTGAATAATCAACCATTTAGACCAGACAGTGTGGTGGAGCGGTGGCTACATGGCTGAGAAAAGGTTTAAAACTAAAGACCAGTATACGTGCAGCGCGAGCTGAATATGGTTTAAAAACTGCAATCCCAGAAAATGGTAAGACCCTCTGAAACTCTCTCTCGATGAAGAGGAAGACTACACAGGAACATTCAGTTAGCCTAGGACACTTGACCGAAGATGAGAGAGAGAGACCAATTTCCACTATAGGTATTTCTAGGGTATCTATTCTAAACAGAGTAAAGGACAAGGCCAGCTGAACACTGTGTGGTACACATCTGGAGACCCGTTCTAACAGACACTCCGAGACCAAGAAGCTATGACTACAAAGGACATGGTGACCTCTGGTGGACAACCAGAGACTTTCTGATGAATTACTCTCCACAGACTGATCGAGTGATTTCAAGAGAGCAAGACAACAAAGACATTACAAGCGTAAATATGTACATTGCATTTCTAAATCCAAATGAACAGTTGTTAGGGTGCTACATATCCATATTTATGATGAGCGTATTATTCAACTGTATGTACGATAGTTGAATTCTTTTGTCTCTCCCATCATATCAGGTTAGTCCACTAGGGACTTTTCATTGCATTATGTACTAATCAATGTATAATCTATCTGTGTGTTTGTTTATGTAATTCTGTGTGATTATTTAGTTAGTTAGTAAATAAATAGTTAAGTCAATTTGTGTATCGCTGATTCATCATGGAGACTAGGTTTTGTGCAGATTTATAGGATATTATGACGTACAGAATGAGACTGAAATAGAAACAAATGATTGATGGATGACGGATAGTATATCGAGATTTTCAGATTTTTTTTTTGTTAATTCGGGAAACGGTACCTCATTCAATAAACTTTTCCCGTGGTGCCCCAGATTACTACTTAATTTATTGTTATATGATTCATTTAATCGTGTAATAATTGAACATGGTATGTAATTATTCGATGAATAGCAGTCATCGCATTAATGGTAGCAACGTCACGACAATAGTCACTTTACAAATTACCTCGAATACCTGTTGTATTCGGCACATGTGACAATGAGAGAGAGAGAGTGTGTGTGTGTTTGCATGTGTGTCACATTTTGCCTTAATAACGCTGAGTGAGAGTTTAGCCGTTTTAAAGCAAATTTCCTGCAATTTTACACATTTTGCTATCATATGCTTTCGAGGGGGCCTGTCATGCCAAATAGTGTCCCCCTACAAAAATGTGTCACAATAGGATTTCGATGAGTTCTAGCTTCTGTTGCTAGGGCTGTTGCTAGAACTTGAAAAATTCTGATCGGTTTATGTAATGAACCTAAGCGGCTGTTGCTACGCTGGTTGCTTGGCTCTATTTTACCTCGTGAAGGAAGGAGGACTCAGGCGGTTCTAATTCTATTTCACCTCGTAAACGCTCGTTCAGTCCACGCAAAATTATTACATCAGAATTGCTCTCCAAGGACAATATTTTTGACAGTGACAACCTGCACAACACAACCTGCTGCTTCAAAGGACCGAAAATACTGTAAAGAAAACAGGTTCTATTTCACCTCATAAACGCTCACTCAGTCCTCGCAAAATGATTACATCAGAATTGCTCTCCAAGGACAATGTTTTTGACAGTGACAACCTGCACGACACAACCTGCTGCTTCAAAGGACCGAAAATACTGGAAAGAAAACAGTATTTCTTTAGCATATATTTGTCTTTGTATAAGAAAATATAGTTAAATAGAAAGAAATCATTTAAGCTGTTTTTAGATTGATGTTGCTAGCTACTGTACTTATTTATCTCAGCCTGCCTAGTCAGCTAGCCAGCTGCAGTAGCTTAGCCAGTTTTATGTAGCTAATGTTAGCTAGCTAGCTACTGTAACTGTTATTGTAGCTTTCTGTTTCTATGAAGCTTGCACTTCAAGAGCAACCAAGCAAAGTACTATGAAGGAACCACTGATCTCAACATTAGGCGCACCTGGACCCCATTTCCTTGATTAGTAATTGTATAAGTGTGCCCTTGGTTCACCAATGTCTTGTCGATTATTGTTACAATATCCATTGGTCATGTGAGTACCTGTGCTGTGTTGTTTTGGCTTTTGTGCCACGTGTATTGTGCAGATGATTACGGGTCTCGTCCAATGTGATAATCATTGTGCGATTGTTTATTTATTTGAGGTACTCCTCGCTCTTTTGTTTGGGTCTCAATCCTGTGTTTTGTAACGTGTTTGTTTGATCTTCGTCCTGTACACGGCACGCTGTAATTTGGGTAAAGACATTTTTCAACTATTACGCATTCCTATGCCTGTCTCCCGACCATTTATGCCAGCGTGACAGGATGGCTCATAATATTGTCTGGAATGTAGTAAATGGAATGGTATCAAACATGTGGTTTCCATGTGGTTGATACCATTCCATTGACTCCATTCTAGCGATTGTTAAGAGTCATTCTCCCTTCAGCAGCCTTCACTGATCCCTCAATATGACAGACATATAACTATATCTACGCTTCTTCTGACTTGTCAAGAATTGTCAAGGAGGTGGACAGCTGGGTAAAAGACCTTTTGTTTATCAATCACATTCTATTATATGTGAAATTATTATGATTTCAATGAATGTCATATCAGAGAGCACACAATGTTCAATTTGTCACTTTTTGCTTACAGGTCAGTACCCTGTCTAGCCTGCCAGAAGTTTGAGAGGGCAAAGACTGTGGTGCTGGAGTACTAGCCCATCAAAGTGGTTTCACCATCAAATCCCCCCCCACCCCACAAAACGTTGGTCACATGCACGTGTTTAGCCGATGTTATTGCGGTGTAGCGAAATGCTTGTGTTTCTAGCTCCGACAGTACAATAATATCTAACAACTAATATCTAACAATTTCACAACATATATCCAATAAACACAAATCTAAGTAAAATTATGTAATTAAGAATATATAAATATATGGACGAGCAATGTCAGAGCAGCATAGACTAAGATACAATAGGGTAGTATAGAATACAGTATATACATATGAGATGAGTAATGCAAGATATGTAACCATTTTTAAAGTGACGAGTGTTCCATTTATTAAAGTGGCCAATGATTTCAAGTCTATGTATATAGACAGTAACCTCTATGTGCTATTGATGGCTGTTTAACAGTCTGATGGCCTTGAGATAGAAGCTGTTTTTCAGTCTCTCAGTCCCAGCTTTGATGCACCTGTACTGACCTCGCCTTCTGGATGATAACAGGGTGAACAGGCAGTGGCTTGGGTGGTTGTTGTCCTTGATGATCTTTTTGGCCTTCCTGTGACATCGGGTGCTGTAGGTGTCCTGGAGGGCAGGTAGTTTGCCCCCGGTGATGCGTTTGGGCAGACCACACCACCCTCTGGAGAGTCCTGTGGTTGTGGGTGGTGCAGTTGCCGTACCAAGCGGTGATACAGTCCGATAGGATTACTCTCAATTGTGCATCTGTAAAGGTTTGGGTTTTAGGTGCTAAGCCAAATTTCTTCAGACTCCTGAGGTTGAAGAGGTGCTATTGCGCCTTCTTCGCCACACTGTCTGTGTGAGTGGACAATTTCAGTTTGTCAGTGATGTGTACGTCGAGGAAGCTTTTCACCTTCTCCACTGCGGTCCTGTTGATGTGGATGGGGGGTGCTCCCTCTGCTGTTTCCTGAAGTCCAAGATCATCTCCTTTGTTTTGTTGACGAGAGGTTATTTTCCTGGCACCACACTCCCAGAGCCCTCACCTCCTCCTTGTAGGCTGTCTCGTCATTGTTGGTAATCAAGCCTATTACTGTTGTGCCGTCTGCAAACTTGATTGAGTTGGAGGTTTGCTTAGCCATACAGTCATGGGTGAACAGGGAGTACAGGAGGGGGCTGAGCACACACCCTTGTGGGGACCCAGTGGTGGAGGTGTTGTTTCCTACCTTCACCACCTGGGGGCGGCCCAGGAAGTCCAGGACCCCATTGCACAGGGCGGGGTTCAGACCCAAGGCCTCGAGCTTAATGATTAGCTTGGAGGGTACTATAGTGTTGAATACTGAGCTATAGTCAATGAACAGCATTCTTACATAGGTAAACCTCTTGTCCAGATGGGATAGGGCAGTGTGTGATGGCTATTGTATCGTCTATTGGGGTGGATTAGTGTAGTGTTATAAATGGGAGATACACTACCAATCAAAAGTTGGGTCACATAGAAATGTCCTTGATTTTGAAAGAGAAGCACATTTTTGGGACATTAAAAAATGTGTTAGCTAATCCAAGTTAATCCAAGTTTGTCCTTTTAAAAGACTAATTGATCATTAGAAAACCCTTTTGCAATTATTACTGTTGACGTTGAGACTGTTAGCACAGCTGAAAACTGTGCTAACAGTCTCAACGTCAACAGTGAAGAGGCGACTCCGGGATGCTGGACTTCTAGGCAGAGTTGCAAAGAAAAAGCCATATCTCAGACTGGCCAATAAAAATAAAAAGTTAAGATGGACAGAGGAACTCTGCCTAGAAGGCCAGTATCCCGTAGTCGCCTCTTCACTGTTGACGTTGAGACTGGTGTTTTGTGGGTAATCCATCAAATTTTCTCACGGTAAAGAGTAACCTGTGTGTATGCTTGTTTACGTCTCTGTCTCCTACCCTGTTCCCGTAAACTCTGCTCCTGTTCTCCAGGACCTAGTGGTTCTGCCCAACACCCAGATGTGGATCCACCTGATGTCCTCCATTACCAACCATCTTTTCATTACATCATCTACAGCTACTGTTATTGTCATGTTGTCATTATCTGCTAAGAAAGTTTTCTTGCTCTGTCATACTGGGCACGTAATATGTGAGATACACACAAATTAACTAAAAACACTAGCACTGCAAACACTCAGAACAAAGAAAGCAGCAGTGCCTGGACTTTGCAGTCTCCCTCTTCAAGTCCATCTTCTGAGACTGGCTGCCTGTTGAGAACAAATGACAGGTAGAACCTCCCACTCACACAGCAACCACCTCCACAATATTCCACACAACACAATTCAGTAATTTACTCTATGATTGACATGTGAGTGTGCAAAAAAATCTGAAAATATATTAATGACAAAACTGTACCAAAAATATCAAAGTTTATGTATTAAAATCTTAAATATTGCCAGGTTGGTTTTCACAGCTGTTTCACAAGGTGTTCATTATTGTAAGTTGTAAGGTACCCTTTGAATGGTATTTATTTGTTCCACATGATTCATTGTTGTATCCTAGGACCGACAAAAGACACATATATATTCCACCACAAGGGGGTGCTAATGAATCATAATAGAGGACACGGGAAGGTCAGGTTAAAATGAAAACATGACAGCCAGACAAGCCGGTGTATGAATCAAATGGATTTGCATATGAACGGAGTGGAAATTAGCTGACTTCGTGATCTGTAAGGTAAATCACTTTAATTAATGTGTCAAGCAGATTACACGTTTTCTTTGCCGTTTCCGAAACATAGCAACGTTTAAGACATGGATTTAATGTTGTAATGTTAACAAGGTACCCAAAAGTAGTTTGAAGTAATATTTTTTATTTTATTAGCTTAACAAAAATTGTCACGGAAATCAGCCTTGTTTGCATAGCAATGATGAAAATAACGTAATTTAAGCTGTAATGATCTCCAAAATTGGAATCATTAGGGCATCACACTGTTGATATAGCAACGGACGCTAATAGTTTATCGAATCCCATTGTGACACAGAGTGGGACACTTTTTGGCCAGGGGACATCATTTGTCATTACAGGCAGGAAGGGTGCAGGTCCGGTCCCATACCAACACCCTCAGTAGGTACCAGGACTATACTCAACTAAATCACCTATTGGGAATTGAATTATCATGACTGAGCTTTAAAACAATGTTGTTTTATCCACGAAGCCATCAAATCAAACCAAACAAGAAGCTCCAGTCCAGTTAAACTATGCAGATGGACACACACAACTATACCCCATGGCATTTCCACTACACTCATTGGGCCAGGGTGCGTGATGTGCTGGTTGTGTCCCGGCCCTCTAATGGCTGAGGCTGGTTGGCTGCCGTTGTCTCCTCCAGCACATGAAGAGTAACGCAAACCGACAGGCCTGTCTCCACTGTCCACTGTGGTTAACACACACACACACACTCCACTCTCTCCGCTGTGCATTGGGCTTGTGTGTGTGATGTATAGTGGAGCAGTGAGTGAGTGTAGAACAAGCAGTGTGGTGGCAGGCTTCTACTGAGGTACTAGGAGAACAACTGTGAGATGTTAACCCCCCCTGGAGAATGTAAATGTGATCATTATATTGTTAGCGCAGTCTTCTCAATATAGGATGCCATCTACCCTCTAAGACAGGTGGGAAACTTTGATTGCGGTTTGGGGCCACAAAAAATCTGAACTCATCATGAGGGGACACAGTGGCTCACCGGTCTGCTTACCCACATCCAGACCTACACATACAGTCAGAACTGGCCCTAGCCTTTTGGGGCCCTTGCCCCCCCCCCCCCCCCAAGGTTTCCGCAGTTCTGCTAATTTTGCCTTGGGACGGAAAGAGAAATGAGCGGATTCACAGCTAATATTTCCTGCAATTCTACACGTTGCCAGAGGGTGTAGAGAAATGTTTGCCATTTTAAATATGATTTTGGAGTGAGAGTGACTAACAAAAACCCTAGTCAGTAATTTGACCATGATTACTACAGCTTTAGACAGCTGGCTAACCTTACTTACCAATCTAAACATCTTAGCTGACTTGGGCTAATTGAGGACTGTCAGTGACTGACATAACAAGATAAAAAATGCTGATGCACAACCACATGTCTAAATTTCACCTTGCGTTGTCTACTATTCTAACTCTCAACAGTAAGATGAGATGCCAACTGAGTAATTTTTTGTTGTTAAAGACATTGATCGGCTGGCCCATCCCTGCTCTGAAACATAACAAAACATCTATCGGCATCTTATTGAGAGAAAAAGAAAATTATGACATTTTAGAGAGGTCGACCCCCTATGAAACATTATAAAAGTGTTAGCTGTCCTATCATTGCCAATGCATTTCTTAGCTCACTGTTCAGCTCATCCACTGGTAGTTCTATATAAGCAATGTTCTGTGTTGTCAGCTTCATGGCTTCACAAGCGTTGAATGGCTCCTTGGATGGGAGCTCCATCACCATAATGCGGGTGCACACACACACACACACACACACACACACACACACAAGGGGGAAATTGTCTGAAGAGATTTGGCACTGAACTGAACAGCCCAGAGACGGGAGAGGAGAAGCTCTCTGAAGTAAGATGGATGTTTGCTTTTGGGGAACCTTACAGGAGACTGGTGCTGTGACTTACAGGTCATTTCCTGCTTGTCAGGGAAAACAAGATGTAAAGCATTGCTTTTCTGTTGTCCTTGCCTCCCCGTCTGTGTCTGGCTGGCACGGGCCAAATTGAAAAGAACCTGTGGACTGTAATGAAAAAGGAGAGCATCTCTTGGTGTAACCGTTTATGCGGGGGACATGTATTGCCTACACACAGGCACTGGCAGGCATACATACACACGTGCACAAACACACATTAAAGGGATGCACGTACACACCCACACACCTACCCATGCATGCATGCACACTTAAACTAATGAGCTAAAAGTGCACTTTAGAAAAGTTGACTAATGGTATGTGCACATATGGAGTATCAATCAAATCATAACCATTACAAACAACACATACTAATCAAGATGACATATGAACACATTTACCCTAACCTTGAGATGAGTACGATACATACTTCCACACTGACAGGCACTCAGACAGGTATGAGAAGAGAGAGAGAAGAGAGAAGAGAGAAGAGAGAAAGAAAGAGAGAGAGAGAGAGAGAGAGAGAGAGAGAGAGAGAGAGAGAGAGAAAGAAAGAGAGAGGGTGGGGTTGGGGAGAGAGAGAGAGAGAGAGAGAGAGAGAGAGAGAGAGAGAGAGAGAGAGAGAGCAATATGGTTGAAACGGAGAGAGGGAGAGAGTAGGCCTATCTCACAGATGAGGGAGGACGGAAAGCCATAAGGTTTGCTTTTAATGAAATAGTAATTAAATAGTCGTAATTACAAACATTGTATTAACATTCCGTACACTTGCTTCTCTGTCACCCAAGGACTTGATAATACGACTATATGCGGCTGGCTGGGTTTTTACAGTTCTCCGCTGTGTGCTGTGACCCTCCCTGACATCAAATTGTTAATTGGCATTAATTTAATGTAAGCTTCCTGGGCACATCTACACAAAGTGGTAGAGACAGTAAAATAGCACCCCCAGCTGGTCAACACATTATAGAATCGGTCCACTTTTCAATGAGGAAGGATGACATGTATCGCATTATGAGGAAAAGCAAACATTATATTTTCAGCATTTCCTGTTGAGAGTGAAAATAGGGTTAAAAAACATTGCAACCAAGGAAGGAAACTCAATGCTTGTGAAACAGAATTGTTTTGAATTGTAATTACATGATCCATGAAGTGAACACTAATGCACACTCTCTTCATTATGGGTTACGTTTTAGAATATTGTCTGTAGACAATAATGGAGGGTGAGACACACTAAGCCTCCTCTAAAGCTGTGGAACTTATTAGAGTGAAAATGAAAAATGGGAGAGTAGGGCTATAAATAAATGAGGTGAATCACATTGCTCTAAATCAAGCAGTCCATTGAATTATGTATTTCAAATGTAGGTCTTAAACAGTCAAAGTAAAAAGCTTGTTTCATTTTTTTTTCAGCTGTGAATTTGAGGTCAGGGGGTCATGGACAAGAGTGTAAGAGCTTTTAAAACAATGTGGCCACTCTCTGCCTGGCAAAGTTATCATTCTAATTCATCAACATGCACAACACTGATTTGCACTGATAAGCCTAACAGCACTTTTCTGTCATCTCCAGTGTTATAAAGTTATGCTATTTGTGATGCACACTGGAGAGTTCATGACATTTCACTAGGCCGACATTGCATTTCCTCTTTTGGCTACAATTGCAAAATATAATGTTTGCTAATATTGATTTATGTGGCTAGCAATTCATACAAAATGTCCCATATTCTTATAAAAGATCACATGCCAGAAGAAATTGTAACATTGTTTTTAAGAGTTTAAAGTTACAAAAGTTTAAAGCTTAAAGTTTAAAGTTTAAAGCCAACGTGTAGGCGTATTTACCACCATTGACTTTTAGCGAACTGATGGAGATAGCGCAGTTCGCAAACGATTCGTTCTTTTTGAACAACTCTTTTAACTGACTCGAGAGTCATGATTCGTTTTTCTGAGTGACTCGTTCATTTGACCTGCTGGCCGCAATGAGTCCTACAGCACGATTTATACACGCTTCTCCGGCTCAGCGACTCAGAGACATGCTCCGGCCAACTTTCTGAACTTACAGTACCAGTCGAAAATTTGGATACACCAACTCGTTTCAACGGTTTTTCTTTATTTTTACTATTTTTTATGAAATAACACATATGGAATCAAAAAAGTGTTAAACCAATCTAAATATATTTTATAATTTACATTCTTCAAAGTAGGCACCCTTTGCCTTGATGACAGCTTTGCACACTCTTGGCATTCTCTCAACCAGCTTCATGAGGTTGTCACCTGGAATGAATTTAATGCATTTGAGCCAATCAGTTATGTTGTGACAAGGTACAGTAGGTGTGGTATACAGAATATAGCCTTTTTTGGTAAAATAACAAGTCCATATTATGTCAAGAACAGCTCAAATAAGCAAAGAGAAACAACAGTCCATCATTACTTTAAGATATGAACGTCAGTCAATTCCGAAAATGTCAAGAACTTTGAAAGTTTCTTCAAGTGCAGTTGCAAAAACCATCAAGTGCTATGATGAAACTAGCTCTCATGAGGACCGCCACAGGAAAGGAAGACCCAGAGTTACCTCTGCTGCAGAGGATAAGTTCATTAGAGTTAATAGCCTCAGATATCGCAACCCAAATAAATGCTTTACAGAGTTCAAGTAACAGACAAATCTCAACATCAACTGTTCAGAGGAGGCTGCGTGAATCAAGCCTTCATGGTTGGATTGCTGCGAAGAAGGCACAAATAAAGGACACCGATAATAAGAAGAGACTTGCTTGGGCCAAGAAATACAAGCAATGGACATTAGACCGATGAAAATCTGTCCTTTGGTCTGATGAGTATTTGTGAGACGTAGAGTAGCTGAACTGATGGTCTCTGTATCTGTAGGTCCCACCATGATGCATGGAGGAGGTGTGATGTGTGGGGTTGCTTTGCTGGTGACACTGTCTGTGATTTATTTAGAATTCAAGGCACACTTAACCAGCAATGCTACCACAGCATTCTGCAGTGATATGCCATCCCATCTTGTTTGCGCTTAGTGGGACTATCATTTGTATTTCAACAGGACAATGACCCAACACACCTCCAAGCTGTGTAGGGGCAATTTGACCTAGACGGGCTGTGATGGAGTGCTGCATCAGATGGCCTTGCCTCCACAATCACCTGACCTCAACCCAATTGAGATGGGATACGTGGGAACTCAGTGCTCAGCATATGCGGGAACTCCTTCAAGACTGTTGGAAAAGCATTCCAGGTGAAGCTGGTTGAGAGAATGCCAAGAGTATGCAATGCTGTCATCAAGGCAAGGGTGGCTACTTTGAAGAATCTCAAATATAAAATATATTATAAAATAGATTTTGATTTCTTGAACACTTGTTTTGTTATTACATGATTCCATATGTGTTATTTCATAGTTTTGATGTCTTCACTATTATTCTACAATGTAGAAAATAGTAAAAATAAAGAAAAACCCTTGAATAAGTAGGCGTGTCAAAACTTTTGACTGGTACTGTATATTCGTGCAGGAAAAACGATTATGGTGCAGGCAGCATAGAGGAGGAAGATACATGTTCAGAACTGATAATCGATCGCATGCTGCAATAATTAATTAAATTAATAGATTATTGAATGTTATGATGGACAACAGCTTTATAGAACCACAACATACAAAGTCTTTTCTCAACAAACTCGAACTCTCGAATCGGTTTTGGGGGGCTGCCGTTCGCAAACGATATTGTGCTGATCAACCACGTGGCAGTCCAGAAATGCATTCCGCCATGAGCCGTTCCCAATCTACTCCCGTTGCGACCACAACTTGACCTTGTTTCAATATATCAAGAAATAGTCTTATGTGTATGCCTAGCAATCAACGAAATACATTGTCTAAAGCACACATTTTACAAGTCTTGGTCCAGATCTCCAATAAGCCTCTTATGGTGAACGAAAGGGCTTAAAGAAACACGACTCTATCGAGTTTTCAGTTCGCCGGTAGGGGGTCCTGCGTGCTCTGGGCATTACTGACTCAAATGAACGAAATGACTCGAAGGATTCGTTATTTTGACTGAACAAGTTGAAAAGATCAGTCAATAACTTCATATCAGTGTACAAATCATTAATTTGAAATTATTTATACTTTACTCTAACTTTTGATACTAATGTCTTTTTTAAACCAAATATTTTTTTTGCGTTTTATTCATATAATATTTCACTGGGTGACTCACTTTTACTTGTAATATCTATTTAAGCAATAAGGCCCGAGGGGTGTGGTATATGGCCAATATAACACAAACCCTCTAGGTGCCTTAATGCTATTAAAACTGTTTACCAACGGAATTAGAGCAGTAAAAATACGTGTTTTGTCATACAGGTGGAATACGGTTCGAAATACAGGCAGGCAGCCAATCAGCATTCAGGGCTCAAACCACCCAGTTTAAAATAAGGTTTATTTACTTTTACTCAAGTATTACAATTGGGTACTTTTTCCACCACTGAAACCAGTGTTACAATTTCAGAAATGTAATTTATTCTCGCGTGTGACCTTTTATATAATAATGTGGGACATGTTTAGCAGTATGAATGCGCATGAAATCAGCAGCCAAATAAATATCAACATTGACAAACATTTGCAATCTTTGTTAGGCACCAAATCAGGAAATGCAATGGGTGAGTTCGTTTTGCATGACCCAGTTTTGCACATTTTAGACCATTCAATTGGGCCTTCAGTGCATCGCCACCCACCCAGGCCATGCAAAAGGAACTCGCTCATTATGTCCAAGAAAAGTTCCGAACTTTTTACTGACTCTGATCTTTTCGACTCGTTCAGTCAAAATAACGAATTTTTCGACTCATTTCATTAATTTGAGTCGGTAATGCCCAGGGCATACAAGACCCAATACCAGCGAACGATTCACTGAAAACTCAGAGTCATTTTCTACAAGCCTTTCATTCAAATGATCTCGTCACCATAGGGGGTTTATTGGAGCTGTCATTTCCGACTAAGACTTTTAGTGTGCTTTAAACAATGTAGCATAGATTTGTTTATTGCTAGGCATACAAATAATATTATTTATTGATAATCTACATTTAGGGATGAAAGTATATTTACTTACCGCTACGAGACACCCAAACACTTAATTTGTAAAGAAATAAAAAAAAATGTTATAGCCTAGGCATAATCCAAGAAATACATAGGCCTTATTAATTTTAAATATGATATATGTGGCCCTAGTAGCCTAATTCGAGTAAAGACTTGTCATATCACTTTTAACATGCAATACATTTGAACATAGGCGGCGGGTGGGTTTCAAGTTTGGGACATTATGGGATTTTCACCATAAAAGTACACCTTTACAATAAAGCATTCCATGCATCCTTTGCAGATTTATGTAAAATAACCTACTATTTCTAATGTGATTATTAACTTGGATAGTCATAATGTTGTCTGATAATATAAATAAATCACTGCTAGCAAAAAGAGTGCTCTATGCAGCACGTAGTGGTGTAGAGTAGGCAGAGGCTATATCAAATACATTTCATCTCCTGCTGGCCTTTTATAAACACATTTCATGCAATTCTACTATGCATTATTGTATTTTTAAATATTGCGAATTGCCTGTCTGGGTCTCTGCTTTTCACTGACAGTCGCAACTCAACAATCTTCATTTTGGTGTTTGCCTTGCTCGCTGCCCCAACGGCGGACCCTTCCGACTGAAGTCTATGTTATTTAAACAATCCACAGCTTTTTTTTGTTTTTAAGAAGCTAATGATCCTGTGGCCAAATCATGCTTTCTAGTGTAGTATTTTGAATGGTTTTTATGTATGTATGTATTGGCAGGAGTAAACTATTTTAATTTTGTCAATTTAATTATATTTACACATTAGGGAAAGCTTCGTTTCTCCTAGCCTTATGGACACGCCGCCTATGCAGTTTAATGTGGCGTAAACACAACCAGTCATGATGATGTTTTCACCTGATTGTCAAACAATTACGTAAAAAACGCGCTCCTGTATGACACCCGCCCACGGTTCCTGCACTCACAAAATAACACATGTTGGGATATATGTTTTGATTTTTAATACATTGTAAGGCTGCATGATAAGACTAATGATGATGAGACACTAAAGATTTGAAAAAAATCGCTTGAAAAGCATGAGCTCTGCTTTTGTTTTTGCGCAGGCTGTACACACTCCAATAGTCTCTCATTCCCAATTTGACAAGCACTTGATAATGCCTCGAATTTCCCATGGCATCCCCTTTGTGGCCGTAATGCAACCTAAAAAAATCCATGCCTTTTGCGGCCCGGAGGGCTGCGTTGTGCCCTTCTTTCTCCCAGATGTGCTGCGCAATCCGAAGCGTCTCCCGAAGCGTCTCCCGTCTCGCTCTGCTCTCTGTCACGTGATCCGGTCTTTCTCACAGGCCACAAGTTAAGACAGACATATCCGGGACGCAACTGCAGGTGCCTTATCCAATTCCGAGGTGCATATTACTTTTTGTCAGCCAACAAGATGAGTGGGTCTAACGAACAGCAAAGCACTAGCCTCAATCTACTATCCCCCATAGTACAAAAATTGACCTATTAGGTTCTGTGCTAGAAATAAATATTCCAAAGTCTGGGACAGTTGTTGGATGCAATAGATCTCAAATGAATACAACCACTAGCATCAAAACAACTTTTTTATGCAATGTGGCTGACGCAACAGATCAGAACATTTAGTTTCAAATGTTGATAAACTATTCGCTATTTCTTCACATAAGTGCAGCAATGCGCACATGGTAGTAGGCTATAAACCCGAATGTTCCATTAAGAAAACACAATTATCAAAAGTAACTGCAAATGCATTATGCATGTAATGCTTTTATTATAAAAGTGCATTTCTATGGAGAAAATTATCTTCCCCAAACTTGAAACTCACTCGCTTCTTATAGAGCCAGTTAGGCTCTACACCCCTTGTAATGGATTAATGTGCTTAATTTTAAGAAGTTATTTGGCCACTTTAGTTTTGATACAACCCTGATCAAAACATGTAGGCTAGGCTACATGAGGTGTGGGCTAGGCTACATGAGGTGTTCAACTATGATTTGAACAAGTCGCAAAAAAATAGATTATTTCTTAAGATGGACATCATTCACAAATTATAATATATAATTCACAGGCTAATACTGTCACCCATCAGACTATTCTTGATTTAATCTTGTCTTTACATATACTACATTTGCTTTGATTCATGCCCCTGAATCGAAACACTGTTTTCTCTCGCAATTGCATAGCAATTTTTGTTGCGCAACATGAGCTCATGGGCTCTCATGAAGTGTTTGATTATATTTTAGAAAACATTTGCATTGATGTCAGAGTGATTAGAGAGATGATAGAGTGCTGAGTACCAGGCAGTTAGCAGGTTTGGTAGGCTAATAATGACCAGCAGCAGCATCAGATCTTGGAGAAGCCTAATTACCTGACTAAACGGTCATGTGGAATTTGACTGCCTTCATGATCCGTGACCGCTGGTGTGGTGATAACATGGTCACAGCAACAGCCCTAGTGTAACGGCTGATTTCCTCCTCTTCGTCTGGGACGTGGACCCCACTTCAACACAGTCTTTCTCCGCCTCATTGTCCGCCTCCGTGGCCTCCTAACCACAGCGACCCTCGCCGCCGACCTCGGACTGGGGACTAGAAATGGGTCCCAAATGGACGGGAGATTCCGGCAGCGCCGGGGTGAAGGACGACTCCGGCAGCGCCGGACAGGCAGGAGACTCCGGCAGCGTCGGGGTGAAGGACGACTCCGGCAGCGCCGGACAGGCAGGAGACTCCGGCAGCGCCGGGTGAAGGGCGACTCCGGCAGCTCCGGAGTGAAGGGCGATTCTGGCATCGCCGGCATGAGAGGCAGCTCTGGCAGCTCCTGGCTGACTGACGGCTCTGGCAGCTCCTGGCTGGCTGGCGGCTCTGGCAGCTCCTGGCTGGCTGGCGGCTCTGGCAGCTCCTGGCTGACTGACGGCTCTGGCAGCTCCTGGCTGACTGACGGCTCTGGCAGCTCCTGGCTGACTGACGGCTCTGGCAGCTCCTGGCTGACTGAATGCTCATGACAGACTGGCGGCTCTAGCAGCTCAGGACAGACGGGAGACTCTGGCAGCTGAGGACAGACGGGAGACTCTAGCAGCTCTGGACAGACGGGAGACTCTAGCAGCTCTGGACAGATGGGAGACTCTAGCAGCTCTGGACAGACGGGAGACTCTAGCAGCTCTGGACAGATGGGAGACTCTAGCAGCTCTGGACAGACGGGAGACTCTAGCAGCTCTGGACAGACGGGAGACTCTAGAAGCTCTGGACAGACGGGAGACTCTAGCAGCTCTGTACAGACGGGAGACTCTAGCAGCTCTGGACAGACGGGAGACTCTAGCAGCTCTGGACAGACGGGAGACTCTGGCAGCACTGGAAAGGAAGAAACACCTGTAGGCAGAATACGGAGGGACAGCCTGGTGTGGGGGGCTGCCACCGGAGTGCTGGTGCGTGGAGGTGGCACTGGATAGACCGGACCGTGCAGGCGCACTGTAGCTCTTGAGCACCGAGCCTGCCCAACCCTACCTGGCTGAATGGTCCCCGTAGCCAGGCGGGGTACATGGCACCAGCCCTACGCATGGTGTCCCCGGTTCGCCAGCACAGCCCAGTGCGGGCTATTCCACCTTGCCGTCTCCGAGGAGACGCACTGGAGACCAGATGCGCTGAGCCGGCGTCATGGCACCTGGCTCGATGCCCAACCTAGGCTGGCCGATACGAGGAGCTGAGATGTACCGCACCGGGCTAAGCACGGGTACTGGGGACACCGTGCGCTCCACCGCATAACACCGTGCCTGACCAGTACGACGCCTTCTCTCGCCACGTTAAGCACGGGGAGTTGGCACAGGTCTCCTACCTGGCTTCGCCACACTCACTTGGTTGGTGGGTGTTTCTGTAACGGCTGATCTCCTCCTCTTCGTCCAAAGAGGTGTAGCAGGGATCGAACCAAAACGCAGCGTGGTAAGTGTCCATATCGTTTTTAATAACAAAAGCACTGAACACTATGAAATACAAAAACAATAAACAAATATGTGAAATGACAAAACCGAAACAGTACCGTGTGGTGAAAACAAACACCCACAAACCAACAGTGAAACCCAGGCTACCTAAGTATGATTCTCAAACAGAGACACCTGCCTCTGATTGAGAACCATACTAGGCCGAAACATAGAAATCCCCAAATCATAGAAAAACAAACATAGACTGCCCACCCCAACTCATGCCCTGACCATACTAAATAATGACAAAACAAAGGAAATAAAGCTTAGAACGTGACACCTAGTGAGGACTCCTAATTTCTTCCCGGGACCAGCAAAGACCAGTGGAGTAAATAATGAATAATTGTCAGCTTCCATTCAGTCAGTGCATGAAACTGATTTGCCAGGTAAATATATACACTTCTTTCTTGAAACATGAATATCTTAACAACTTTATCTATTATAGACATGTTTGCACAGTGGCAAAGCCCCACCTGTTTTGAGCCCCACATGTTTAGTAAAAAAAAAATATATATATATATATATATATATATATATGTATATTTTGGCATTAATATATGTCACATATCAGTTTGCAAACACTGTAAACAAGCAAAACAAAATGTGTTAATAAAGCCACACACAAGCAGTCTCTTTTTTTCTTTCTTGAGTAAGGCAATTCCAAAATGCAGGTGTTTCAGCCAAGCTCAGTGCTTTCTGTGGTGGTGGGGCAGCCAGTCGAAAATACAGAATGTAGGGCTTGCTAATGTTCTCTAGTTGCGCCGTGATTGGCTCAGTGTTCTGTCACTCATGGGGACACAACGTCACCGAAAAATCTACAGGGAGAGCTCAAAAATTCAAGCCCCCTGGGTGCTGCCATAGAGTTACATTAGAAGTGCCCATCCAAGAAGGCTCAAGGTCACAGATAAAATGATGTTAAATCACTATATATCTACTGTAGCTTTGATTGGACTGATCACAATCTTAGCTAGCAAGCTAGAAGGCTCTGCTGTTATGTAGGCCCTAACAGTGTGTGGGCACCGTTTGTCACCATTACAGTACACTTAATGAATTGTGTTGTGTTGTGTAGTGGCTTTGTTGCCATGCATCTAACATTTGGGGGTGGGTTTGCCCCGCCAACATTTACATGCTAAACTTGCCACTGATCCCTACTGATGCATATCAAAGTAGTGTAGTGGAGGTATACGACTTATCAATTATGTAGTACAATAGAGAAATCCTGCACAAAGTAGCCTACACAATTGCAAAGCAGTAGGCTGTCATTGTAAATAAGGATTTGTTCTTAACCGACTTGCTTAGTTAAATAAAGGTTCAATCAAAAAAATAATAATCTGCGGGCAGCAAGAGTGTGCAGCTCTCAACCGATTTTGGCATGGAGCAGCTAGGGTAGGAAAGACGTTTCAATTAATGATATCTACCGGGAAATGCTAACTAAGGCAACAATGGGTATTCAAACCAGGTATTGAAAAAGTTTAGTCTGAAGTGTTGGTTAGTAGGGTATTTGTGATGAGCCATTGTCATCATGTGGCTGTTTGCATCAGGGGCGTAGACATGTGTCCACCCAAGGCCTGGGTGGACACAGGCCCACCGACTGTGAAGCCTGGCCCTAACAGCCACCCAATCAGATTGAAAAAAAGTTGTGATTTTGAGAGTAAACATCTGAAAAATCTATAGGAAAAAGCATTTTAAAAAACATAGGAAAAGATTAGATTTTTTTACATGACTATTACTTTCCATTGCAAAACATTTCACATTTAGCACACAAAGTACACAGTGACCTAAAGTTTAAAGTGGAACTTACAGCGTTTTAACTACGTTGCAGATATGAAACAAACAGACAATCATAATATCAGTCAAAAATATCAAATTCCCAGTTTATGCTACAAAATCTACTTTATATAACAAATTATAGGTTCTATTTGACTCAACGTTCAGTCAGTGGTAGAAAAAGTACTCAATTTTCCTACTTGAGTAAAAGTAAAGATGCCTTAATAGAAATCAACTCAAATAAAAGTGAGTCACCCAGTAAAATACTACTTGATTACAAGTCTAAAAGTTTTTGCTATTAAATATACTTAAGTATTAAAAGTAAAAGTATAAATCATTTCAAATTCCTTATATTAAGCAAACCAGACAGCATCATTTTTAAAATATTTTTTATTATGGATGGATAGCAAGGAGCACACTCCAACACTCAGACATAATTTACAAACAAAGCATTTGTGTTTAGTGAGTCCGTCAGATCAGAGGCAGTAGTGATGACCTGTAATGTTCTCTTGATAAGTGGATCATTTTCCTGTCAAAATTGCACAATTACTTTTGGGTTTCAGTCAATATGTACGGAGTAAAAAGTAAATTATTTTCTTTATGAATGTAGTGAAGTAAAAGTAAAAGTTGGCAAAAATATAAATAGTCAAATAAAGTACAGATACCCCAAAAAACTACTTAAGTAGTACTTTAAAGTATTTTTACTGAAGTGCTTTCCATGAATGTATACAAAGGCATGTTGGCAGAATGAAGATAATAGAATTCACCAATACATTTCCTGGTAGTCCAAAATACATTGCTATCAGGTTGTAAATCACAGCTGGCCTGGTAAATTGTTTGCTGCCTCTATTCGGGATGCACTGTTTCAGTTTCAATGACACAATATTCTAGACAACAATGGACTAATGTAACTAAGGCTGGGAATGTCAATACAATCAAACTATCAAGGGCAATGATCACAAGTCAGTCATAACGTGGCTAATAGGCTAGAATATCTATGTATGTAGCAAGCTAAAAACATGGAGACTGACGTTAGCTAGATAGCTAGCCAGCTGCTAGGAGGATGTCATGTCATGCCATTGGAAGAGTGGGTGAGTGACTGACTTTCCCCCCTCATATCGTTTTTCAGTGGCTATACACAGCTAGAGATGCAGGTGGTTGGTTAGCTGGCTAGAACTTGAACAACTTTTCCAGTCAGCGTATCTCTGGCGTTTGAAAATTCAGAACAACTGATGAATTTATGAACGTGCAACACCCTTTTAAATATGACTGGTGTCAGTAAAAGTAGACAAAAAAAGTAATAGTTAGTCAAGAACGCTCTAGTTAACATGTAAATAGCCTAACCAGCTCTGCTACGGCTAGCAAAATGATCAGAGTGAGGTATTCTCTTATTTGTGTCTGGAAATAACTAGCTTGCAAGCAAGCTAACTTTAGTCAGTTAGCTTGGGTGCTTGTTTGGGACAAGCATGCATTGGCAGGCAAGCTGCAGAAGGGCCAGGAGGCTACAATTCCCCATCTCTCCCTGTAGATTTTTTGGTGACGTTGTGTCCCCATAAGTGACATAACACTAAGCCAATCACAGCACAACTAGAGATCATTAGCAAGTTCTATGCTATATATTTTCCGCTGGCTGCCCCACCACCACAGAAAGCACTGAGTTAGGCTGAAAAACCTGCATGTTGGAGCTGCCTTACTCAAGAAAGCAAAAAATACGACTTTATTAACTCCATGATTATATTTTTGTACATTGTTTGACAACTGATATGATTTAATGCCAAAATAACATTCAAAACAGCCAACAAAAACATGGTGGGATCAAAACAGTTGGGGCTCTGCCCTACCTGTCCTGAATGACGAGTTGCCACTGCACTACATAGATGAAAGGGAAAACCTTTAACATTTGGTTGCACTTCAGAGTTATGAAATCTATCCCAGACACTGAAACTGTAACACAGCGGGCGCCATTTTGGCTCAGGAAACAACTCTGCAGGAGGATGTGCTCTCACTAACGAGTCCCTACCGCACGCAGTTTCCTTCATCTTTCACGTCATTCGTCGGCTTGTGATACACAGCAATGGCCACTTCTTTGGTTGTGCAGAGGTTAGCAGGAGTTTCGGGGGCGCTCGCTGTCGCAGCGGGGGCATACGGAGCGCATGGTAAGAATCCACATTTTATCATTGCGCGCTGCATGACAAACAGATTACCATGATTGTGTTTTTAACGTTAAAAGCAGTCTGCTGTTTTGTAGACGCTGCAGGATAGGCTATCGCTGCTTCATGTCACTCATTTGGCCATGGGGGTGGGATAGTCCTGTCCAGACAGCATGGTGTAGAAATGCATAATAACAATGTATCTGTGCTTTCCGTCTGTAGTTTACTACTGTAAATGAAACCGAGCCTAATACAAACTGCGCTCTGAAGGATATGTAGGCTAAACACTTTATGATCAAGTGACACACACATAGGATACAATACACTGTATTTTATGTGGCCTGACCCTTACTGTTCAGCTGCCATGACCCTTTACACTACCTCCTATTTGTTTTATTCAGGTTTCAAAAACAAAGATCCAGAAGACTACTCGAGAGTTGTAAGTGTTATTGTTTTCATATGGTATGACTAGAGTATTGGCCCAAAGTTGGAGAGTGGGCTGGTATTTAATTTGTTAATAAGTGCATTATTTATATTATAAATTGCGCCCACTACCAATACACTGTTTTGATACCATTTAATTAATAAATGGAACTGTTATACCACCTCCTTCCTCCTTGTCAACTTCAAAACCAAATCAAATACAACTTTATTAGTCACATGCGCCATATGTAACAGGTGAAATGCTTACTTACGAGCCCCTAACCAACAATGCAGTTTAAAAAAATATGAAAAAGAATAAGAAATAAAGAGTAACAAGTAATTAAAGAGCAGCAGCAGTCCGGATGGCCATTTGATTAATTTAGTTGTTCAGCAATCTTATGGCTTGGGGGTAGAAGCTGTTTAGATGCCTCTTGGACCTAGACTTGGCGCTCCGGTACCGCTTGCCGTGCAGTAGCAGAGAGAACAGTCTATGACTAGGGTGGCTGGAGTCTTTGACAATTTTTATGGCCTTCCTCTGACACCGCCTGGTATAGAGGTCCTGGATGGCAGGAAGCTTGGCCCCAGTGATGTACCTGGCCGTACGCACTACCCTCTGCAGTGCCTTGGGATTAGTGGCCGAGCAGTTGCCATACCAGGCAGTGATGCAACCAGTCAGGATGCTCTCAATGGTGCAGCAGTTGAACCTTTTGAGGATCCGAGGACCCATGCCAAATCTTTTCAGTCTCCTGAGGGGAAATAGGTTTTGTCGTGCCCTCTTCACAACTGTCTTGGTGTGCTTGGACCATGTTAGTTTGTTGGTGATGTGGACACCAAGGAACATGAAGCTCTCAACCTGCTCCACTACAGCTCCTTCGATGAGAATGGGAGCATGCTTGGTCCTCTTTTTCCTGTAGTCCACAATCATCTCCTTTGTCTTGATCACGTTGAGGGAGAGGTTGTTGTCTTGGCACAACATGGCCAGGCCTATGACATCCTCCTTATAGGCTGTCTTGTCGTTGTCGGTGATCAGGCCAACCAATGTTGTGTCATCTGCAAACTTAATGATAGTGTTGGAGTCGTGCCTGGCCATGCAGCCATGAGTAAACAGGGAGTATAGGAGGGGACTGAGCACGCACCCCTGAGGGACCTCTGTCTTGAGGATCAGCGGATGTGTTGTTACCTACCCTTACCACCTGTGGGGCGGCCCGTCAGGAAGTCCAGGATCCAGTTGCAGAGGGAGGTGTTTAGTCCCAGGGTCCAAAGCTTGATGAGCTTTGAGGGCACTATGGTGTTGAACGCTGAGCTGTATTCAATGAACAGCATTCTCGCTTAATGTTCCTTTTGTCCAGGTGGGAAAGGGCAGTGTGGAGTACAATAGAGATTGCATCATCTGTGGATCTGTTAGGGTGGTTTTGGAGTGGGTCTAGGGTTTCTGGGATAATGGTGTTGATATGAGCCATGACCAGCCTTTCAAAGCACTTCATGACTTCAGATATGAGTGTTTCGGGTCGGTAATCAGTTAGGCAGGTTACCTTAGTGTTCTTGGGCACAGGGACTATGGTGGTCTGCTTAAAACACGTTGGTATTACAGACTCGGACAGGAGAGGTTGAAAATGTCAGTATAAGACACTTGCCAGTTGGTCAGCGCATGCTCACAGTACACGTCCTAGTTTTGCCGGGGTAGGCCGTCATTGTAAATAAGAATTTGTTCTTAACTGACTTACCTAGTTAAATAAAGGTTAAAAAAAATCTGTCTGGCCCTGCGGCCTTGTGAATGTTGACCTGTTTAAAGGTCTTACTCATATCGGCTGCGGAGAGCGTGATCACACTGTCTTCTGGAACAGCTGGTACTCTCATGCTTGATGGTTCGTCGGAGGGCATAGTGGGATTTCTTATAAGCTTCTGGGTTAGAGTCCCGCTCCTTGAAAGCGGCAGCTCTATTCTTTTGCTCAGTGAGGATGTTGCCTGTAATCCATGGCTTCTGGTTGGGGTATGTACGTATGGTCACTGTGGGGACGCACTTATTGATGAAGCCAATGACTGATGTGGTGTAATCCTCAATGCCATCAGAGGAATCCCGGAACATATTTCAGTCAGTGCCGCCTCTGGGTGAGCGTTGTCCTGTTTTCTTATGGCGGAATACAGCTCATTGAGTGCGGTCTTAGTGCCAGCATCAGTCTGTGGTGGTATGTAGACAGCTAGGAAAAATACAGATGAAAACGTTGGTTTACAGATTATCATGAGATACTCTACCTCAGCGAGCAAAACCTTGAGACTTCCTTAGATATCGTGCACCAGCTGTTATTTACAAAAATACGTAGTCCACCGCCCCTGGTCTTACCAGACGCCGCTGTTCTATCCTGCTGATGCAGCGTACAACCAGCCAGCTGTATGTTGATAATGTCGTCATTCAGCCACGACTCCGTGAAGCAGTTTTGAATGTCCCGTTGGTTGTTTTAATCTTCCACGTGGGTCATCGATTTTATTTGACAAAGATTGCACGTTTGCAGGCAGAATGGAAGGCAGTGGGAGTTTATTCAATCGCCTACGAATTCTCAGAAGGCAGCCCCTTTTTCTCTGCTTTCTCTTCACACATATGACGGGGATCTGGGCACCAAGAAAGCAATATGTCATTCACGTCGGGCTCGTTAGACTCGTTAAAGGAAAAAAAGGATTCTGCCAGTTTGTGGTGAGTAATCGCAGTTCTGATGTCCAGAAAAGATACGGTAGCAGAAACATTATTTACAAAATAAGTAACACAATTTTTTCCAAACAACACAAAGATACGCACAAAGAAACACAATCGGTTAGGGGCACGTAAAACGTCAGGCCTTCATCTCCGGCGCTATCTCCACTAATAATGCCGATCTCTAATGTAACATGTTTCTCTCTATCCTGATTCGCGTGATGTATTGTTATCTCTGCCTTCTTGCCCTTTGTTCTGTTGTCTGTTCCCAATAATGTTTGTACCATGTTTTGTGCTGCTGCCATGTGGTGATGCTACCATGCTGTGTTGGCATGTGTTGCTGCCATGCTATGATGTTGTCTTAGGTATCTCTTTATGTAGTGTTGTGGTGTCTCTCTGGTCGTGATGTGTCTTTTGCCCTATATTTTTATTTCATTTTTTACTTTTATCCCAGCCCCCAGCCCCGCAGGAGGCCTTTCTGCCTTTTGGTAGGCTGTCATTGTAAGTAAGAATTTGTTCCTAACTGACTTGCCTGGTTAAACTATCCTCCCCAGCTTTATGAGACGGCCAACAAGTACCACTTCTACCACAGCATAGCTCTGCTGGGTGCCTCTCGCTGTAGGAAACCTGCTGTGGTATGTACTGTATGCTTCCCTCCCATCATTATAATAATATAATTAAATGGAACACTATATTGTTGTAACAGAAAATACATCTCTATGGTTTATTCTAATCCTCCGTCTGCATGTATTCTCTGTTTTGTTTTGTATTCGCGATTTGTGGACCAAGTACATGTCTTTTCAGATGCTGTATGACACTATTTGAATGCTGTTTGTGCCAAAAACTGTACATATTGGTCTTGACAATAAGCAGAGAAGCACACACTCTTTTCCCCTGTCTTCTCTCTGCAGGCGGGCACCCTCCTGTTATTGGGCACAGGGGCGTTCTGTGGGTCCTTGTACCACCAGGCCCTGACGGAGGACCCTGTGCTGAGGAAATTGGCTCCTTATGGGGGCATGTTCCTGATCGCTGGCTGGCTGGCGATAGCTATCTGACCTGACCATTAACCTCGGGCCCTTGAACCTTTGACCCCTACTGGTGCAGGATGACCTTGCTATGGGACACACACTGACTGTTAAGTTCAGAGGCCAGAGAAGTGGAAATGCCATGATAGGTGGATGGAGGGCTGGATGGAGGGAAGGGGCGTTGGTAAAATGTCACTTATCTAAACCCTCCTCTTTTTCTGTGTGTGTTAAATAGAAGATAAGGTTGTGAGGGAACAGTTTTTAATCTTCCGTCATCACAGGCTGCCACATACCCTGTGACTTAAATTTGTGTGTGTGTGTGTGTGTGTGCTTGAGTTCGTGTCGATCCAAAATACGAATGTACATTTATCCTTTATCACAAATAAACATGTTGAAAAGAGTTGATGACCACTTTTTCATCCCTCCCTTCTGAAGCTTTCTGAAACCACTCACTCACTCACTCACAGTGGGGTAGGAATTGCTGCTCATTCTCTAGTTCACCGGACCCACAGTGCTTACATAGTCTTGGTCTGTAGTCACTGAGTCAAATCAAATCCAAATCAAATTGTATTTGTCATATACACATGGATAGTCTGTACATTGTTAATGTCTTCCTTTGTTTGATTCCTTTGATTTTGACAAGGTGTGGTGCTACATTGATATGTCTGTCTATTTATCATTTGTTAACATTGAAGTTACCAAATTGCAGTCCTCTCTTCTGAGGGACCTGAGTTCCTATCAAGTTGGGCCTAGTAAGAGGTGTGTGGCAATAATAAACTATGTGGTCTGTAAGCAGCCAGCATGTGAAAATGTATGTGTGGGCCTATAGAAAGAAATGGAAAAATATGCACATTCACCATGTCAGGTGCAGGACAGAAGAATGTATCAAAGAGAAAGGGAATGTACACAACTCTGAAATGCTCCCATGGTGATTTAATCAGACGCACAATGAACACAACGTTTCGATCCGAAGTTTGATCATCATCAGGTCGTACATACACCACTGTGAAACACACATACTTAAGTAACCTCTAGAGGCATATACATCCTGTCAGTTGAATACAGTGTACAGTACATTCGGGAAAATATTCAGACACCTTTAACTTTTCCACATTTTGTTACGCTATATTCCAAAATGTATTAAATCGTTCAATCTACACACAATAGAGCAGAACAGGTTTTTAGAATTTTTTGCAAATGTATTAAAAAAAAAACCCGAGATCACATTTTACATTTACATTTAAGTCATTTAGCAGACGCTCTTATCCAGAGCGACTTACAAATTGGTGAATTCACCTTCTGACATCCAGTGGAACAGCCACTTTACAATAGTGCATCTAAATCATTAGGGGGGGTGGTGAGAAGGATTACTTATCCTATCCTAGGTATTCCTTGAAGAGGTGGGGTTTCAGGTGTCTCCGGAAGGTGGTGATTGACTCCGCTGTCCTGGCGTCGTGAGGGAGTTTGTTCCACCATTGGGGGCCAGAGCAGCGAACAGTTTTGACTGGGCTGAGCGGGAACTGTACTTCCTCAATGGTAGGGAGGCGAGCAGGCCAGAGGTGGATGAACGCAGTGCCCTTGCTTGGGTGTAGGGCCTGATCAGAGCCTGGAGGTACTGCGGTGCCGTTCCCCTCACAGCTCCGTAGGCAAGCATCATGGTCTTGTAGCGGATGCGAGCTTCAACTGGAAGCCAGTGGAGAGAGCGGAGGAGCGGGGTGACGTGAGAGAACTTGGGAAGGTTGAACACCAGACGGGCTGCGGCGTTCTGGATGAGTTGTAGGGGTTTAATGGCACAGGCAGGGAGCCCAGCCAACAGCGAGTTGCAGTAATCCAGACGGGAGATGACAAGTGCCTGGATTAGGACCTGCGCCGCTTCCTGTGTGAGGCAGGGTCGTACTCTGCGGATGTTGTAGAGCATGAACCTACAGGAACGGGCCACCGCCATGATGTTGGTTGAGAACGACAGGGTGTTGTCCAGGATCACGCCAAGGTTCTTAGCGCTCTGGGAGGAGGACACAATGGAGTTGTCAACCGTGATGGCGAGATCATGGAACGGGCAGTCCTTCCCCGGGAGGAAGAGCAGCTCCGTCTTGCCGAGGTTCAGCTTGAGGTGGTGATCCGTCATCCACACTGATATGTCTGCCAGACATGCAGAGATGCGATTCGCCACCTGGTCATCAGAAGGGGAAAGGAGAAGATTAATTGTGTGTCGTCTGCATAGCAATGATAGGAGAGACCATGTGAGGTTATGACAGAGCCAAGTGACTTGGTGTATAGCGAGAATAGGAGAGGGCCTAGAACAGAGCCCTGGGGGACACCAGTGGTGAGGCGCGTGGCGAGGAGACAGATTCTCGCCACGCCACCTGGTAGGAGCGACCTGTCAGGTAGGACGCAATCCAAGCGTGGGCCGCGCCGGAGATGCCCAACTCGGAGAGGGTGGAGAGGAGGATCTGATGGTTCACAGTATCGAAGGCAGCCGATAGGTCTAGAAGGATGAGAGCAGAGGAGAGAGAGTTAGCTTTAGCAGTGCGGAGCGCCTCCGTGATGCAGAGAAGAGCAGTCTCAGTTGAATGACTAGTCTTGAAACCTGACTGATTTGGATCAAGAAGGTCATTCTGAGAGAGATAGCGGGAGAGCTGGCCAAGGACGGCACGTTCAAGAGTTTTGGAGAGAAAAGAAAGAAGGGATACTGGTCTGTAGTTGTTGACATCGGAGGGATCGAGTGTAGGTTTTTTCAGAAGGGGTGCAACTCTCGCTCTCTTGAAGACGGAAGGGACGTAGCCAGCGGTCAGGGATGAGTTGATGAGCGAGGTGAGGTAAGGGAGAAGGTCCCCGGAAATGGTCTGGAGAAGAGAGGAGGGGATAGGGTCGAGCGGGCAGGTTGTTGGGCGGCCGGCCGTCACAAGAAGCGAGATTTCATCTGGAGAGAGAGGGGAGAAAGAGGTCAGAGCACAGGGTAGGGCAGTGTGAGCAGAACCAGCGGTGTCGTTTGACTTAGCAAACGAGGATCGGATGTCGTCGACCTTCTTTTCAAAATGGTTGACGAAGTCATCTGCAGAGAGGGAGGAGGGGGGGGAGGGGGAGGAGGATTCAGGAGGGAGGAGAAGGTGGCAAAGAGCTTCCTAGGGTTAGAGGCAGATGCTTGGAATTTAGAGTGGTAGAAAGTGGCTTTAGCAGCAGAGACAGAGGAGGAAAATGTAGAGAGGAGGGAGTGAAAGGATGCCAGGTCCGCAGGGAGGCGAGTTTTCCTCCATTTCCGCTTGGCTGCCCGGAGCTCTGTTCTGTGAGCTCGCAATGAGTCATCGAGCCACGGAGCGGGAGGGGAGGACCGAGCCGGCCTGGAGGATAGGGGACATAGAGAGTCAAAGGATGCAGAAAGGGAAGTGAGGAGGGTTGAGGAGGCAGAATCAGGAGAAAGGTTGGAGAAGGTATGAGCAGAGGGAAGAGATGATAGGATGGAAGAGGAAAGAGTAGCGGGGGAGAGAGAGCGAAGGTTGGGATGGCGCGATACCATCCAAGTAGGGGCAGTGTGGGAAGTGTTGGATGAGAGCGAGAGGGAAAAGGATACAAGGTAGTGGTCGGAGACTTGGAGGGGAGTTGCAGTGAGGTTAGTGGAAGAACAGCATCTAGTAAAGATGAGGTCGAGCGTATTGCCTGCCTTGTGAGTAGGGGGGGAAGGTGAGAGGGTGAGGTCAAAAGAGGAGAGGAGTGGAAAGAAGGAGGCAGAGAAGAATGAGTCAAAGGTAGACGTGGGGAGGTTAAAGTCGCCCAGGACTGTGAGAGGTGAGCCGTCCTCAGGAAAGGAGTTTATCAAGGCATCAAGCTCATTGATGAACTCTCCGAGGGAACCTGGAGGGCGATAAATGATAAGGATGTTAAGCTTGAAAGGGCTGGTAACTGTGACAGCATGGAATTCAAAGGAGGCGATAGATAGATGGGTAAGGGAGAGAGAGAGAATGACCACTTGGGAGAGATGAGGATCCCGGTGCCACCACCCCGCTGACCAGAAGCTCTCGGGGTGTGCGAGAACACGTGGGCGGACGAAGAGAGAGCAGTAGGAGTAGCAGTGTTATCTGTGGTGATCCATGTTTCTGTCAGTGCCAGGAAGTCGAGGGACTGGAGGGAGGCATAGGCTGAGATGAACTCTGCCTTGTTGGCCGCAGATCGGCAGTTCCAGAGGCTACCGGAGACCAGGAACTCCACGTGGGTCGTGCGCGCTGGGACCACCAGATTAGGGTGGCCGCGGCCACGCGGTGTGGAGCGTTTGTATGGTCTGTGCAGAGAGGAGAGAACAGGGATAGATAGACACATAGTTAACAGGGTACAGAAGAGGCTACGCTAATGCAAAGGAGATTGGAATGACAAGTGGACTACACGTCTCGAATGTTCAGAAAGTTAAGCTTACGTAGCAAGAATCTTATTGACTAAAATGATTGAAATGATACAGTACTGCTGGAGTAGGCTAGCTGGTAGTGGCTGCGATGTTGACACTACACTAATCAAGTCGTTCCGTCGAGTGTAATAGTTTCTACAGTGCTGCTATTCGGGGCAAGCTGGCTAGCTAGCAGGTTAATTGCGTTACGTTACTTTAAAAGAACGACAATAGCTGGCTAGCTAACCTAGAAAATCGCTCTAGGCTACACAATTGTCTTAGATACAAAGACGGCTATGTAGCTAGCTAGCTACGATCAAACAAAACAAACCGTTGTACTGTAATAGTTACTACAGTGCTGCTATTCGGGGGCTAGCTGGCTAGCTACGTTACAAGAACGACAATAGCTGGCCAGCTAACCTAGAAAATCGCTCTAGGCTACACAATTGTCTTAGATACAAAGACGGCTATGTAGCTAGCTAGCTACGATCAAACAAAACAAACCGTTGTACTGTAATAGTTACTACAGTGCTGCTATTCGGGGGCTAGCTGGCTAGCTACGTTAGAAGAACGACAATAGCTGGCCAGCTAACCTAGAAAATCGCTCTAGACTACACAATTGTCTTAGATACAAAGACGGCTATGTAGCTGGCTAGCTACGATCAAACAAATCAAACCGTTGTACTGTAATGAAGTGAAATGAAAATGTGATACTACCTGTGGAGCGACGCGGAATGTTGACCGGGTAGTTGGAGTTCAATTCGGTAGAGGTTGGCTAGCTGTTGGCTAGCTAGCTAGCAGCATTTCCTACGTTAAGGACGACAAATAGCTGGCTAGCTAACCTCGGTAAATTAAGATAATCACTCTAAGTCTACAGACTCTAAACTGCACAATTATCTTGGATACGAAGACAGCGAAGACAACTATGTAGCTAGCTGACACTACGCTAATCGAGTCGTTCAGTTGAGTGTAATAGTTTCTACAGTGCTAGTGGACAGTGGATGTTAGCTAGCTGCTTAGCTAGCTGCTGGGCAGATACGTTAGGAGTAAGAAATACGATAATTATGCAATTGTCGTTGATACAAAGACGGCTATGTAGCTGGCTAAGAAGAAATTGCTAAGATTAGACAAATCAAACCGTTGTACTATAACGAAATGTAATGAAAAGTTATACTACCTGCGGACCGAAGTGTAGATGCGACCGCTCGCTCCAACCGGAACCGGGACCATTTTACTTAAGTAATACATTTTTCTTCAGTGAAGTAGCTATCAGCAAAGTCAGTGCTAGTGTGGGGGGGGGAAGTTGAGCGAGTGTTTGTTTTTTGGGGGTGGGGTACTGTGGGATTATTTAAGATACTCCTTGAAGATGTAGGGTTTCAGATGTTTTCAGAAGATGGGCAGGGACTGGTTCCACCATTAGGGTGCCAGGATAGAGAAGAGCTTTGACTGGGCTGAGCGGGAGCTGCCCTCCCGTAGGGGTGGGAGGGCCAATAGACCAGAGGTGGCAGAACTAGGTACTTGTGTTGGCGTGTAGGGTTTGAGCATAGCCTGAAGGTAGGGAGTAGCAGTTCCTCTTGCAGCTCTGTAGGCAAATATCATGGTCTTGTAGTGAATGCGATCTTTGACTGGAATCCAGTGGAGTGTGCGGAGGAGCCGGGTGACATGGGAGAACTTGGGAAGGTTGAACACCAGGCGTGCTGCATTGTGGGTAAGTTGCAGGGGTTTGATGGAAAAGCGGGGAATCCAGCCAACAGCGAGTTGTCCAGACGGGAGATGAGAAGTGCCTGGATTAGGAACTGCTGCTTCCTGTGTGAGGCAGGGGCACACTCAAAAGATGTTGCAGAGCATCAACCTGCAGGAGCGAGTCACTGCTTTGATGTTTGCAGAGAATGACAGGGTCTTGTCCAAGGTCACGACAAGGTTCTTTGCACTTTGGGAAGGAGCCACCATGGAGTTGTCAACCGTGATGGCGATGTCTTGGAACGGGCAGGCCTTCCCCGGAAGAAAGAGCAGCTCCGTTTTGTCGAGGTCGAGCTTGAAGTGGGCCGACATCTAAGCTGAGATGTCTGCCAGGCACGCAGAGAATTCAGTTCATTGTTCGCTGTTAGGGAGTCCTGCATGCCCTGGGCATTACTGAATCAAATCTAGAGTCATATCTAATCAAATCTGAATCACACTAGTCGAAAGATTTGTTCGTTTTACTGAACGAGTTGAAAAGATCAGTCAGTAAAAAAAGCAGAACTGCCCATCTGTAATATAAAATTCCCAGAAATGGGTATTCAGAACACATGCCCATTGATTTTGGTATAATGTTTGGACAGAGGATCACAGAGCTAGCCATGGCAAAATGCATAAAATTGCAGTAAATTGTCTTTCAGCTCAATGAAAGAATTTGTAGAATTGCAGAAAATGCGCTTTACAACAGCAACATTTTCTTTACACTGCCAAGATGACTTTCGCTACCTTCTAGCTAGCTAATATACTATGTTAGAGTTTACACTGCCAAGATGACTTTAGCTACCTTCTAGCTAGCTAATAGACTATGTTAGAGTTTACACTGCCAAGATGACTTTGGCTACCTTCTAGCTAGCTAATAGACTATGTTAGAGTTTACACTTCCTCTTCCAATGAAGTAAGGCGAGGTCAAAACAATGTCTACCAAATCTATTCATTTTAAAATGTTGATTACTTCATTCTTGCCATTATCATTCACCTGATAAGACAAGACATGACTTAGATGTTTTGCTAGTATATGGTCGCCGGCTTGCATGGACAGGGTCGAATCTCCGAGCAGGAGGAGAGAAAAAGGTCTGTGCTATCATTGGATCCTTCGGACCTCCCTACCCCATTGAAGTTGAAATGTAAAATGGTTAAGGGTGCAGGTTTAGGTTTATGCTAGGAACTTCCCAAGGATCCCAGATAACACTGATGACAGAAAAGGCAGAGGAACTTCTTATGCCAGTTGAACCAGAAGCAAATCCAACACCGTCCTAATGGTGGTCGGGGATGCAACAATGTAACTAAATTATTCTGTGCAAGAATGAGCTAAAAGTAACCTGGGGTTTACATACACTTCACACCAAATAGACTTGGTGTTCATCTTTGACCTCAAAAGCACGCAACACATGAATACATACACAGCAGCGTCAATGGTGTCATAGCTTGCTTTGACGTCATAAAAGTACATACAAGTCTTTCTCTCTCTTGCGCTCTCTCACTTTAGCTGGGGCTATGTTCGTTGCAACCAGTGGAGCATTCTGGAAAGTATTCAGACCCCTTCCCCTTTTCCACATTTTGTTACGTAACAGCCTTGTTCTAAAAATGTATTTATTTATTTTATTTCACCTTTATTTAACCAGGTATTTAACCAGGTAGTTGAGAACAAGTTCTCATTTACAACTGCGACCTGGCCAAGACAAAGCAATGCAGTTCTACACATACAACAACACAGAGTTACACATGGAGTAAAACAAAACATACAGTCAATAATACAGTAGAAACAAGTCTATATACGATGTGAGCAAATGAGGTGAGATAAGGGAGGTAAAGGCAAAAAAAAGGCCATGGTGGCAAAGTAAATACAATATAGCAAGCAAAACACTGGAATGGTAGATTTGCAGTGGAAGAATGTGCAAAGTACAAATACAAATAATGGGGTGCAAAGGAGCAAAATAAAAATTGATTAAATAAGATCATCAATCTACACACAATACCCCATAATGACAAAGTGAAAACAGGTTTTAGAAAATTTTGCACAATTATTAAATATAAAAAAACAGAAATTCCTTATTTCCATAAGCATTCAAACCCTTTGCTGTGAGACTCGAAATTGAGCGCAGGTGCATCCTGTTTCCATTGATCATCCTTGAGATGTTTCTACAACTTGATTGGAGTCCACCTGGGGTAAATTCAATTGATTGGACATGATTTGGAAAGGCACACACCTTTCCATATAAGGTCCCACAGTTGACAGTGCATGTCAGAGCAAAAAAACGAGCCATGAGGACGAAGTAATTGTCCATAGAGCTCCAAGTCAGGATTGTGTCGAGGCACAGATCTGGGGAAGGGAATCAAAACATTTTCTGCAGCATTGAAGGTCCCCAAGAACACAGTGGCCAGACAGAAGCCACTCCTCAGTAAAAGGCACATAACAGCCCGCTTAGAGTTTGCCAAAAGGCACCGAAAGGACTCTCAGACCATGAGAAACAAGATTATTTGGTGTGATGAAACCAAGATTGAATTCTTTGGCCTGAATGCCAAGCATCCCTACGGTGAATTATGGTGGTGGCAGCATCCTGCTGTGGGGATGTTTTTCAGCAGCAGGGCGTGGGAGACTAGTCAGGATTGAGGGAAAGATTAAAGGAGCAAAGCACAGCGATTCTTGATGAAAACCTGCTCCAGAGTGCTCAGGACAGGACAACAACCCAAAGCACACAGCCAAGACAATACAGGAGTGGCTTTGGGACAGGTCTCTGAATGTCCATGAATGGCCCAGTCAGAGCCCGATCAAACATCTCTGGAGAGACCTGAAAATAGCTGTGCAGCGACGCTCCCCATCCAACCTGACAGAGCTTGAGAGGATCTGCAGAGAAGAATGGGAGAAACTCCCAAAATACAGATGTCCCAACCTTGTAGCGCCATACCCAAGAAGACTTAAGGCTGTAATCGCTGCCAAAGGTGCTTCAACAAAGTTCTGAGTAAAGGGTCTGAATACTTATGTAAATGTGGTATTAAAATTTGCCCAAAAAAATCTCAACTTGTTTTTTCTTTGTCATTACGGGGTATTTTGTGTAGATTGATTCAATTGTATATTTTACTCCTCAATTTTAGAATAAGGCTGTAACGTAACAAAATGTGGAAAAATTCAAGAGGTCTGAACATTTTTTCCAAATGCACTCCATCTGTATTCAAAGTGAAAGTGAAAGTGCTAATGCCTTCCGTTGTCCTGACTGTAGGCTAGGGTTTGTGTGTCTAGGCCGTCTGCGCAGGGACCTTTGCTTACAATCTCCAAGTCAATTTGCAGGGGCGGCTCGAGCATGTAAACCAGCCGACTGACTCTGAAAACATTGAAATCAGCAAGAATCTTATTGACTAAAGCATGTCCCAATTAACTCTGATCACAACTCATAAAACGCTCATTAGAAGGCCCATTAATGGGCAATGGGCAAGTCGGGGTCAGGCTATCAGACTGTGATTTGTAATCTCTGGAATGGAAACTTGGCGGCGACATGAGTTGCTGAATTTGGGCTCCTGAGACTATATAAGGAGAGGAGTGAGGAAATATACGTGGTGTTTTGGTGTGGGAGAAAGACTTGAGGCACATAAAAGCACCATCCTGCTGCAAATTGAAGTGAAAGTGAAGTGAAATATGCTGACAGAAGAGAGAAATCTGCAGATTCATGATGTATTCAGTTGTTAGACACCCCACCCAACGGCGTGCAGTGTTGGGACTCCCCTCCCCGACACACACACACAACCACACGCTGGGACTCTCCTCCCAGACAGTCAGTCATTAGTGAAAGCATCGCAGCATACCCTCGTTTAGAATCCATAGACCTGATCACAACATTCTGCTCCACCAGGCTGTGTTAAAAGTATCTCTCTCTCGTTCTCTCTCTGACTTTCCCTCTCTTTCTCTCTCAGGGGCTGTTCTTCACTCGTGTTCTCTCATCTCTTTCTCTATCCCCCATCTTTGTTTTTGCAGGCCAAAAGAATAAATGGATAATGATGATTCACTTTGTGAGCTTACAACCCCTCAGCATTGAGTTTGTCTGCCATTATTTCTGTGTGTCCTTGCTTCGGGTTGTATTATCCTAAGTTGTGTGAGTCCCAGGTGCAGACTGTAAAGCAGGAGAGTTTCTCAAGAGAGTTTTTGCCTCACAAGTCTCTACATGTCTTATTTTTTTCATTCTGTGTATTTTTTTTGACTGTAGAAATTCCTTTCCTTCCACCTCTCTCTCACCACCAGACTGGGTGGTTAGATAATTAGAGCCGCAGTACGAGGCTGTGTCCGAAATTGCACCATATTCCTTACATAGTGCGCTACTTTCCACCAGGTCACAAATGGTTCTGGTCAAAAGTAGTGCACTATTTAGGGAATAGGGTGACATTTGGGATGGAAGCCAAGCTTGTTTTGGGAGCGCTCTGCAGCCAATTGATTTCTTGGTTGTGGTCAGGATGAGTGTGAAGCTTGGCTGGTGAAAGACAATCACTCACACAAATACAGTCTGTCTGGAGTCTGGATGGTGGTAGGACTGGGAGGAGAGATGACTAGCTGACTGACTGGGTGGGAGGATGTGCTTCTCACAATATTTTCCTCGGAATAAAAGCATGAAATAAATCTCCACGCCTATGAAACCTGACATGATTACCCAAAGCCTCTCTGTCTCTCTCTCTGTCTCTCTCTAATACATTGAACACACACTCACACACTCGCTCTCTCTCTCTTATACTATTGAGAGAGCACAGCAGCAACAAATCCTCTATCTGAAGCATCAATCAGCAGACCAGCCGCCCACACATTGAAGCGGAATTAAATGTAATGTATTTTCCAGAGCTCTCACACCGCCTGCTCCCTCCTGACATTTGACCCTTATAGGATGGTCAGCACTAACCCACTTCAGGTAGATCATCCTCCCGTCACTTCAATGGGCAGTGGAGCCTCCGCTGTTAACACAGTGCACTGATGTTGTCCAGAGCCCTATGGTAATTCACTTTATGGGGTATAGCATGCCATTTGGGACGCAGTTTACTACCCCTTCCTCTATTTCCCTCTGTTTCACTGCAAATGAGGCTTTGATTCCATACAGAGAAGGAACGGTGCATGCATTAGTCAGGCCAAGGTTAGGATATCAAAAATCACATGAAAAGTTACCCAGCAACCACCCAGTAATTGCTACGTCTGAGGGAATCATTGAGGTTGGAGAGTAATGTTGACACAAAAAAATAGGCCACATTCACACAGAAATGTGTCATATACATAAACTGTGTGCTTTAATACCTATAAGTGGTGTCTTCTTGCTCTTTTCTCTCTCTCTCTCTCTCTGTATCTCTCGCTCTCTATCTCTGTCTCTCTGTCTCTCTGTCTCTCTCTCTCTCTCTCTCTACCTCCTTCCACCACTTATCTCACTTTGTCTTTGATAAATTTGCTGATGGATAGAAGAATTGAAGAAGTGGTTCAACAGATTCCAACTCCTGGCTGGCTCTCTGTACTAGGTCCTCTCTCTCGGGTCTCCCTATCATTACCTCCACCGGGCCAATTACCTGCACTGTCAGCTCATCTCTGATATGGCTTCAAAGGGGGAGGTATTTCAAGGTGACACCAGTGAAGAGGGGCTGATATGGCGGGGGGGGGCTGGAAATGGTATGAAGATCTTTTGATCACATCGCAAATTGCTCCCATCCTGAAGAAAAAGGGCAGGTGAGGAAAGGATAGAGGTGTCAGAGGCAGAGCAGCTCGTTCTGCAGAGGAGCCTGTGTTGTCACTTTGTCTACTCAAAGCAGAGGGCTGGCTCAGGCTCCATCTCGCCCCCTTGTTCTGCAGAGGAGCCTGTGTTTTCACTTTGTCTACTCAAAGCAGAGGGCTGGCTCAGGCTCCATCTCGCCCCCTTGTTCTGCAGAGGAGTTTAGAGGATGCAAGCAAAAACTTCACAATCATGATTGTCCCAATGTCATTTGTCCCAATGTCATTTGTCCCCATGTCGATTGTCATTTGTTCTAAAATTGCTAAATGGCAATATGTGTAGAATCGCAGAAAACTTGCTTTAAAACTGCAGCATTTTCTCTACACCCCATGGCAAAATGTTTAGAATTGCAGGAAATTAACTCTAAAACTTTGTTTATTGAACCTTTATGTTGACAGGGAAGTCATACTGAGACTAGGGTATCTTTACAGATAAGCCCTGTATAAATATACAAAATTCAAAACATATTAAGAAAAACAGACAAGTTTATCAACATGGAGGTCTCCTATCATTACTCTGAACTAACCAAGGGGGACCAGAACATCTGATTTCAGAGAGCTCTATAGGTTGTTCCTCATAAAAGGCACAAAAAAAAGAATAGTTTGGTAATTTGTAAGTGTAAATTGAATTAATGATGATAGATACATAGGACGTTTCTGCATGACTGCTTTGTAGAGTTATATACAAAGAAGCCCAACCCACTTTTTGATACAAAACACATTGATGGGTTCTATAACCATCACCAGTATTAAACCTAAAGGCAAAGTGTAGATGCTGCTACATTCACATAGATTATACCCCCCATAATCTAAAATAGACATAAAAGTAGTCTGGACAATTTCCTTCCTATTAAAAGAATTGGACCTTTTTTTCAAATTTGAGCCTAAAATGACATACCCAAATCTAAATGCCTGTACCTGAAACAAGGATATGCATATTCTTGATACGATTTGAAAGGAAACACTTTGAAGGTTGTGTAAATGTGAAATAAATGTAGGAGAATATAACACATTACATCTGGTAAAAGATAATACAAAGAAAAAAACATGCGTCACAAATCAGAGCAAGATTACTGAATGTAAGTACATTATTTACCTTCAGAGGTGAACGTATCAAACCAGTTGCCGTGATAAAAGTGTTTTGTTATTGTGCACGCTCTTCAAACAATAGCATGGTACTTTTTCATTGTAATAGCTACTGTAAATTGGACAGCGCAGGAAGAATTTAAGCTTTCTGCCCATATAAGATATGTCTAAGTCCTGGGAAATGTTCTTGTTACATACATCTTGCTAATCACGTTATCTTAACGTGGCGGGGGAGACACCGGTCCCGTAGAGGTTAACAAAAGTCAGACATGCTTTGTTTATGTAAACACAGACACTGGACAGAGATATGGCTTTTTCTTTACAACTCTGCCAAGAAGGTCAGCATCCTGGGGTTGCCTCTTCACTGTTGACGTTGAGACGGGTGTTTTGTGGTTTCTATTTCATGAAGCTGCCAGTTGAGAACTTGTGAGGTGTCTGTTTCTCAAACTAGACACTCCAATGTACTTGTCCTCTTGCTCAGTTGTGCACCGGGGCCTCCCACTCCTCTTTCTATTCTGGTTAGAGCCACTTTGTGCTGTTCTGTGAAGGGAGTAGTACACAGCGTTGTATGAGATCTTCAATTTCTTGGCCATTTCTCGCACTCTCAGAAGAGAGTTCTTTGTTTCTGGCCATTTTGAGCCTGTAACCGAACCCACAAATGCTGATGCTCCAGGTACTAAACTAGGAAAGAAGGCCAGTTTTATTGCTTCTTTAATCAACAGTTTTCAGCTGTGCTAACATTCTAATGATCAATTAGCCTTTTAAAATGATAAACTTGGATAGGCTAACACAATGTGCCATTGGAACACAGGAGTGATGGTTGCTGATAATGTGCCTCAGTACGCCTATGTAGATATTCCATAAAAAATCTGCCATTTCCAGCTACAATTTACAACATTAAAAATGTCTACACTGTATTTCTGATCAATTTGCTGTTATTTTTATGGACAAAAAATGAGCTTTTCCTTCAAAACAAGGACATTTCTAAGTTACCCCAAACCTTTGAACGGTAGTGTGTGTGTGTATGTATATATATATATATACAACTGAGTTAGCAACAATCTATATAAATAACATTGGTAATGCTGTAAAATATGTGTGTGTGTATATATATATATATATATATATATATATACACATATTATATATTATATAATGTTATTTATATAGATTGTAATATATTACACACACACATATTTTACAGCATTACCAATGTTATTTATATAGATTGTAACCTTTGGGCACCCCCTCAAGGAACTCAGATTTGACCCCAGGTACCTTGATGGCCTGAGTTCTGTCATTGAGATAATAATGAAACCATCCGCAAGCATCAGTACCAAACCTTATTGACAACAACATATTCAACAGAATGACATGGTTGTACAGTATCAAAAGCTTTTGACAAGTCTACAAACATGGCAGCACAATTCTTTCTATCATCTAACAAGTCGTAGTGGTGCTATGTTTAGGTATTGAATCAATCCGGACTGATTAACATTAAGAATAGCGTTTACGGATACTAAATAAGATAGCTGTTTCTTGACGAAAGATAAGGAAACCTCGAAATGGGTCGATAATGATCAAGATCTCTATACTACCCCCACCCATGTGGAGTGGTGACACAAAACTGCTTTCCACACTTCTGGAATATTTTCTAATACTAAAGTTAAATTTAGTTAACTGAGCCAGCAATGATGGGGGGCTGCATACTTAAGCAAATATGGGTCCAAATTGTCAGCCCCTAATGACTTCTTGGTTTCGATAGCTAATAAGGCAGCAGGTACTTCAGTGTCTATGACCTGCCGAAAAGAAAAAACCCTGACTACTTAAAAAATGTCTTTTGCAATGTGTGTGGGACTTGGATGAGGGTATGAAGACTCGCGAGCAGCTGCGGACCCTCATGATGAGTTCCGATTTTTTTGTGGCCCCCAGTTGCCCATCCCTGGCCTAACTGCTGTGACCGATTAGATGTAAAAATCATAGCAACCTATCCAATCTCTGACCAGGGCTGGGCCCCACTGTCCTTATCTCAACTGATGTACTTATAGTAGGCTACAGTGGGTCACAAATGTAATCATAGAGAACAAATCTGCTTTGTAGCTTTTAGGAGAGCTATATTACCGGTACACACTACTAATCCCAAGATCCTCAGTGGAGGGCGTGATTTCCGAGGTCTGTGTTGCTAGGGGGAAGGGAAGGTGGTGCTGGGGACCTGTTGGAAATGACGGGAGAAGAAATCCGATTTCAATATAACGACCAAAACAGTACGCCTGGAATATAGCAAAGAAACGTCACCAGACCTGCGTGCTAAGGGTGTGTGCTAGTTCAAATGTATATTCATGCATTCAAACAATGCATCGTTGCGGTGTGTGAAAGATTCGCTGTCCAGCTTGCTTGCTAACTCAGTTGTGTTGGTGCACTTATCCCCACCTCTCCGGCTAGCAAGCACGCCAGCTGGCTAACTAACTTACTAGTTAGTTAATCGAGAATTGATTCTAGTGTCTTCACCAAATAATCAGAGCTAGTTAGCAAGTCTACATTTTTATGGATATAACAATGACTGCTTGTTCTTTTGTAGCAAGCAAATTTGCTAACAGTTGGCTAACTGGCTAGACTCAAATTAGCCAGCTAACGTTAATTAGCATGCTCGATAGCTAGGTAATTGATCTAGTTGAGGACAGCACCCATGCTGTCACTGACTAAGTAGCTTGCATTTCAAAAACACCAGGTGGCTTTCAGATTAATGTGAACTTTGTTATTCATTTGAGTATATCTGTATCTGCGTTTACTGTGGATTAACAATTTAAAACATGAACATAGCTAGTTAGGGGATATGCCATTCAATGCGTGTGATTTATAATCCTACAAATCCCTGGTATCACGCCCTATTTGATACTAAATTCCTAGTCAGTACTAGGACTGAGAGTACAATAACAAAGTTTACAATTCACTTTGATTGCCAATAACACACAAGGTATGCAATGAGTCTTCTCCCCTTTATAAAAATGATTGACAAGACCTGTATACCCAACCATAGGGTGTGAATAACCATGGAGACCTTGATAAGTGCGGTGGCCCCTCGGTCCCCTGCGCCGGTGAAGAAAGCCTCGGAGGTGGATTTCCGGTCGGGGGTCATGCTGGAGCAGCTGTCCTCTCAGGTGTCTGAGCTGGTCACCCTGGAGCAGGGGGACTTTGGGGACCAACTGGCCCTGGAGGTCCACACGGCCAAAGACTTTATCTTCAACATGCTGGGTAAAGCTCATAATAACAGAGAATGTGTTGTGACACACTGAGGTTAACATTCTGAAATCATTAGATGGTAAAATATATGATTGAAATATATTTATAATATAATGATTAACATTTATTTTATATATTGTGTGTTTGGTGAACACTTCTAAGTTATGTGATTGTAGTGTGTAGCAGTGGAGGCTTCTGAGGGGAGGAAGTCTCATGAGAAGGACAGATAGAAGAAAGGTGTTGGCTGTGTTTATGTTGTGTGTCATACCCCTGACACACAGTACTTTTCAGCCAGGTGAAGTGTGGTTGTTTGTCCAATAGGTGGCACTCTTCCCTCTCTTCACTGCCACTGCCCTCCCCTAAGCTCTCTCCTTTTCTCTCCTCTCTCCCTGCCTGTCCCAGTGCAACTGGAACCAAGCCTCTTTGGCCTATGTCCCTTACTTTGCTCTTTCTTTCCTTCTCTCTCTCGCGTCTTGTTTGTGGATCATGTGCAGCTTGAGAGGGAAGCACAATGCAAACAGTCGAACTGGCTGTAAGTCCACTCTCCCCGTCCATCTCTAAATCCACTCTCCCCGTCCATCTCTAAGTCCACTCTCCCCGTCCATCTCTAAGTCCACTCTCCCCGTCCATCTCTAAGTCCACTCTCCCCGTCCATCTCTAAGTCCACTCTCCCCGTCCATCTCTAAGTCCACTCTCCCCGTCCATCTCTAAGTCCACTCTCCCCGTCCATCTCTAAGTCCACTCTCCCCGTCCATCTCTAAATCCACTCTCCCCGTCCATCTCTAAATCCACTCTCCCCGTCCATCTCTAAGTCCACTCTCCCCGTCCATCTCTAAGTCCACTCTCCCCGTCCATCTCTAAATCCACTCTCCCCGTCCATCTCTAAGTCCACTCTCCCCGTCCATCTCTAAGTCCACTCTCCCCGTCCATCTCTAAGTCCACTCTCCCCGTCCATCTCTAAGTCCACTCTCCCCGTCCATCTCTAAGTCCACTCTCCCCGTCCATCTCCACTCTCCCCGTCCATCTCGGTAAGTCCACTCTCCCCGTCCATCTCTAAGTCCACTCTCCCCGTCCATCTCTAAATCCACTCTCCCCGTCCATCTCTAAATCCACTCTCCCCGTTCATCTCTAAATCCACTCTCCCTGTTCATCCCCATGTAACAATAGCTGTGAATAGGAGCCACTATTGGCACGGGTGTATTGTTTGCCCAAAAATATCATAGCTGACAGCCAACCCTCCTCCTGTGTCTCTCTGTATCTTTTGCTAATCAAGTCAGATATTGGATAAGCTCTCTGCTTCTCCTACTTTGGTTATGTGCTTGCTAGTCTAGCATCCTCTTTTCTCTCTCTCGCTCTCCCTCTTGCTCTCTCTCTCTCTCTTTCGCTCTTTTTGTCTCTCTTTGTCTCTTTCTCAATCTCTTTCTTGGTCTCTCCCCCTCTCTCTCCCCTCTCTCCCTCACTCTCTCTCACAAACACTTAACCCTCTACCCCAATTTAGTGACTCTCCCTGCCCTCACTGTGTAACCAAATCTTTTCCTACCACTGCTCCACATTCTTTCTTGACTCACATGTCCTCACACCGCCACATTTTTTTTGCTTCATTTCCTGGCTCCTTTTTTTCTTCTTCTCCCACTCGCTGTCTCCATTGACAGTCAGACTGACAGCTAAAAGCTGCTCTTAAACACTTCGCAGTGGGGGGTTTTTTCCTACAGTCTAGCTCCCTGTATGGCAGCCAAAGGATGCAATCTATTTCTCCCATCACCCTACCCCTCCCTCTCTCTTTCTTTCTCTCTCTCTCTATCTGCTGTTTCATTTCCAACTCTGCTAGAGAACAGAGATAATGTGAGTGTCGGTTGTGTGATTGTGTTAATGCACTGTGTTCATTAGCTACGGTAGTAGCACTGCCACTTGTATTCTTTTTAAGGACCTTGAAGAGGATGGAGCCTAGGCAGTTAAAAGGGAATATCTGCCCAGCTACTAGGAATGTTGAAATGGGCCCTTTTATATGGAACACTTGGAGTGTGTGTGTGTGTCTATGCATCTGTGTGTCTATGCATCTGTGTGTCTATGCATCTGTGTGTTTGTGCATCTCTGTGTGTATAAGTGTTGTCACGATACCAGGTTTGGGATACCGACGCAAAACTCAATACCGAAACGATACCGTGGCCAAAAACGCTGAACAATGTTGATAACTGGTAGAACAGTATCTTCTATATTGAATTTCGTCCCAAAATAAAACACCATGTTAAATAACAGAAGAATTACCTCAATCTTCCCTTATGCAAAACCATATGTTTTAAAAAGTCATTTGATACATATCAGGGTTGATTTGCTCATCTATGGCCATAATATTGGGTCAAATTACATTCATTAGACCTGCAATTGTTTCATTACAGCTAAATAATTGAATGTATTAAATGAATAGTTTAGTTCCAAAACAACATTAAAAAACCCCACTGACGCTCATTTCTGAAACTTTTACGTTGAAATAGTCTAGAATACAATTGAATTTACCCAGCATACTACGAGTACCAGGGTGCAATGCTCTGCCCAGGGCTGCTGGCTGGCTCGTGGCTACTGCTAGTAAGCCAAGACAAATGCTAAGTAGTCAAAATATATTGTTGTCAAGTTATGAGTGTATTTCACATTGCACAACCCAAAATGAATCCCATTATAATACCCAAATAAATGTCATGCTGAATATATGTTCATGTCATTGTCACTCAAAAATAATTCAAATTTACTAGAATAACAACGTAACTGCAATAACAACGTAAATGCAAATGTCGTATACAATAGTTTGCTTTATTTAGTTTTGCTTGGAACTGAACCTCCCTTCCATTGCACTGCTTTGTATCATGTTTTGCTTAATTGCTCATCTGCCCTCTTCTGCTCTGTAATCAAAGTATTCCCATAGTTTGCTTCTGCAGCCCAGTTTTGTCAACAAGCTGCAGGCGAGGAGATACGATGTTTTGGTTTCAAGAAGCCACGCTGTCGATATTGTCTCTCTAAAGTGTTTTGCACTGTGTCAGCTGCATGGGCAGCCTGGCTAGCTACTGCCCCCGTGAAGATTTAGACAAATTACTAGACAGACTTGGTCCTCTCAATCCATATATGAGGTGAGACACATTTGACAGAAGTACCGAAAGTTAGAAAAAATTCTAGTACCGAACCGTTTTTCAATGTTCTAGTATTGGAAATACTAGAGTTTCCGAAACACCGTGCAACAGTAGTGTGTGTGTCTGTGCATATAATGTGTTTGACATCCTTTCTAGTTGGGTCTGTTTTATAAAGATTTCTCTAGCCTAGTTTAAGCAGCAGGTGGCTCCCCACTGGCCATTAAGAGCTGACAGAGATGGAGAGGGAGAGTAGAGATATTGCACCACACAGGGAAGCAGCTGCACAGATCCAGGGAAGGAAAAAACACTTTCTTTGCCCAGTAACTCCTCAGTTAACTGTTTTAGGCTCGCCTGTAGCATGCCTTTGGAAAGAAAATGCCTCCAGTACTCCCACAGGACTATATGGGTCGGTGGGAATGCAGACTAATGACAAACATGCAGTGCATTTGGGATGTATTCAGACCCCTGCCTTTTTTCCACATTTTGTTATGTTACAGCCTTATTATAAAATATATGATGTATTTTGTGTACACAATACCCCATAATGACAAAGCGATAACAGGTTTTTATATTTTTTTGCAAATGTATTAAAAATGAAGGGGAAAAAAAACACCATTTACATAAGTATTCAGACCCTTTGCTATGAGACTCAAAATTGAGCTCAGGTTCATCCTGTTTTCATTGAACATCCTTGAGATGGTTCTACAATTCAATTGATTGGACATGATTTGGGAAGGCACACACCTGTCTATATAAGGTCCCACAGTTGACAGTGCATGTCAGATCAAAAACCAAACCATGAGATCGACGGAATTGTCCTTAGAGCTCCGAGACAGGATTGCGTCGGCACAGATCTGGGGAAGGCTACCAAAACAATTTTGCAGTATTGAAGGTCCCCAAGAACACAGTGGCCTCCATCATTCTTAAATGAAAGAAGTTTGGAACCACCAAGACTCTTCCTAGAGCTGGCCGAACTGAGCAATCGGGGGAGAAGGGAACCCGATAGTCACTCTGACAGAGCTCTAGAAGGACAACCATCTCTGCAGCACTCCACCAATCAGGCCTTTATGGTATAGTGGCCAGATGGACGCCACTCCTCAGTAAAAAGCACATGACAGCCTGCTTGGAGTTTGTTAAAAGGCACCCAAAAACTCTCAGACCATGAGAAACAAGATTCTCTGGTCTGATGAAAACCAGATTGAACTCTTTGGCCTGAATGCCAAGCGTCACATCTGGAGGAAACCTGGCACCATCCCTAAGGTGAAGCATGGTGGTGGCAGCATCATGCTGTGGGGATGTTTTTCAGCGGCAGGGACTGGGAGACTAGTCAGGATCGAGGGAAAGATGAATGGAGAAAATAGCTGTGCAGCGACGCTCCCCATCCAACCCGACAGAGCTTAAGAGGATCTGCAGAGAAGAATGGGAGAAGCTCCCCAAATTCAAGTGTGCCAAGCTTGTAGCATCATACCCAAGAAGACTTGAGGCTGTAATCTCCGCCAAAGGTGCTTCAACAAAGTTCTGAGTTAAAGGTCTGAGTACTTATGTAAATGTGATATTTCAGTTTATTTTTAGTACATTGCAAAAATCTAAACCTGATTTTGCTTTGTCATTATGGGGTATTGTGTGGATTGATGAGGGGGGGGGGACTATTTCATCCATTTTAGAATAAGGCTGTAACAAAGTGGAAAGAGTCAAGTGGTCTGACTACTTTCCGAATGCACTGTAACAAGTGATTGTTCTTATTTACAGTAAGAAGTGAGATATCGTCTTGTAAGGTTGTAGGTTCAAGTCTGTCAGATAAAATGCTACAAGTCTTTGCTGAACCAGTAAGTAAACAACAACTTGATTCTAGTGCTTTCTGCTCTGTATACACTGAGTAATCCTCCATGTTTCATTTTTCACTTCCCTTCAAAGACAGAAAAATTGACTTGGAGATAAAAAAGGAGAGGAATGTCGCCCGCTCCTATCAAACTAAAAACAGAATCCCGTTATCGCCATGGGTTCTCTCCCCATCTTCAGCCCCCACTTCTTAGGCTAGTTTTTTACAAACACACCCTTTTGAACACCAGACTACTGGTGACCCCCTTCCCCACAGATCTCATTAAAGAAGTATTTGTTTTATACCGCTCTATAGCCGTTTTAATTCAAACACAAAGAAGGCTAGAGAGGAGAGAGGGGAGGGGAGAAAAAAGGGGGAGCTCCATTTCAGATTCGGCCGTCTCACCGAGGCACAATAACAAAAGAATGAGGCACAAGTCAGGCATTGTCTCGAACACGTCCAGGCGTGCAAAGTCAGGAGGTCGCCTAGAGTTGAGAGACGTAAAGACAAAGCAATAGCAAAACAACCCAAACAAGCTGTTGTTTTGTCTCTTCCCGCTGTGCTTGTTTATTGTTGTCTGCGTGTCGGCTTGCCCGCCCCCCCCACCCCCAACAGTGGGATCACCCCCTGTATGCAACGACCAATCAGAGAAAAGCGTATTCGGAAGGGGACTCCTCTGGACAGATGGGCCCACATGTTGGGCTTCCGTAGGTGGGAAAATATCTCAGTGTTAACCTACACTGTCCTATAGGATCAAAATCCACTTACTATTATCTTATTCAAAAGTGACATATGCAAAACATTTTGGTTTTCAAGGTCATCGCCTATTTTGAGGACATATTGAATACTATTTTGTATTTTCTGTACCTCACTTAGCCTTCAACTAAGATCAAGCTAGATTAATTAAAGGTCTGTGTGTATGTATCTTGGCAGCGATGTCAACACGACTGCATCTGAATGTAAATTGACCGTTGTTTGATTGTGTGGCTGGTCTGTAGCAGCTAAGTTGTTCCGCTTGTGTTCAGGTAATGATCGTTTGTGCAAATGGTTGTTGACCGCTTTCAACTCTCCCATAGAGCTTGTGTCCTCAGTGCGTCACACACACGCACCTTTTTGACTAATGCCGCCTATGGTCCACTTTAGCTCTCTGGAAGCAGTTTTCTCTCTTTCTCGCTCTTTCGTTCTTTCTCTCGCTCTCGCTTTCTCTCTCTCATAGTGTACAAACCATTAGGAACACCTGCTCTTTCCATGACAGACTGACCAGGTGAATCCAGGTGAAAGCTATGATTGTGTGTGTGCCATTCAGAGGGCGAATGGGCAAGACAGTGTCTTTTGAACAGGGTATGCTAGTAGGTGCCAGGCGCACCTGTTTGAGTGTGTCAAGAACTACAGCGCTTGTGGGTTTTTCACGCTCAACTATTTCCTATGTGTATCAAGAATGGTCCACCACCCAAAGGACATCCAGCCAACGACAGGCCAGTAGTCGAAAATGGTTAACTGATTAAAGCGGACAAAGGAGGCTAACACAAATTGTACATAGCAACAGATGGGCTATAGTTCGTCAACTGACAGTCCAGTACGAATGGTTGCTGGATCGAATCCCCGAGCTGACATGGTCAAAATCGGTCTTCTGCCCCTGAGCAAGGCAGTTATCCCACTGTTCCCCAGGCATCGGTGATGTCGGTTAAGGCCGCTTTAGGTCAGTCAATCCTGGAAGATTTCAAGAACTATGAAAGTTTCTTCAAGCGCAGTCGCAAAAACCATCAAGCGCTATGATGAAACTGGCTCTCATGAGGACCACCACAGGCAAGGAAGACCCAGAGTTACCTCTCCTGCAGAAGATAATTTTGAGTTACCAGCCTCAGAAATCGGCAATTAACTGCGCCTCAGATTGCAGCCCAAACAAATGCTTCACAGAGTTCAAGTAACAGACACATCTCAACATCGACTGTTCAGAGGAGACTGCGTGAATCAGGCCTTCACGGTCAAATTGCTGCAAAGAAACCACTACTAAAGGACACCAATAATAAGAAGACACTTGCTCGGGCCAAGAAACACAAGCAATGGACATTGTAGAAAAGAGTAAAAATAAAGAAAACTGTTGAATGAGTAGGCGTGTCAACTTTTGACTGGTACTGTGTATATATACACATACTGATTGTATAAAACATTATAAACAACGTCCTATATTTTTATAGTAGAGTCTCCTCCGACGTTCGATAACACACACCAAGTCTCACGGCGACGAACAGCTCTGCGTGTGTTTGCTGTGCCTCCAGAGTCTGTACGCTCCCCCCTCTAGTGTAGGAGGAGATGGTTTCTTAACAGGCAGAAGGAACATTACAACTCATTAACTACAGACTGATAATTAACCAGGCGAGTGCTGTTGTATGAACTACTACAGGGAAGAGATCTCTCTCTCTCTCTTTGGGCTCTGTCGCTCGCTCGCTCTCTCTCTCTCTCCATTTACTGAATCACTTTTAATGTACATTACATAAAAAGCAATTTGACATTTACTTCATGTGAAAACCCAAACGGATGTATCATAGTCATAACACTGCGTTTAGGTTATATATTGTTTTAGCATACATCGATCCCCGAACACAGTCCATCGCTCCATTAAACTCTGTACTACAGCATTTGAACACAAACACATTGTAATGTTTCGATCACCTTCGTTTTGCGGCCTGGTGTTTGATAGATAGCCCCTGACCCTCTTTAGCTTCAAAATAAGGTTTCTCGCATCGACACCCAATTGGATTAGATGAGAACAAAGTCTCCCTCTGTTTAATTTTGAGAATGAGCGAGGCCTATTTTAAGATCTGGAAATGAAAGCGAGGCTAATCTCCGAGCTTGATGTGAACGCATAAACACCGTCGGAGGGAGGGTGGAGGGGGGGGGGTACCAGGACACACTGACTCTTTTGTGTGTGTTAATCCGTCTCTCTTGAGTCTCAGAGTATGAAAGCTCTGTATTTTAAAAGGAGCAAGGGCTCGATTTAGAGGCTAATCGTTTACGTTTTAAAAGACTCCGGGTTTGAAGCCGAGCGAGAGTGTTCAGTGGCAATTGAATGGCTAAAACGGTCTCTGCTGGAAGGATCTGTGTTACGATTCATTGGATGGTTTGGCCCTACGTCTTTGTTATAGAGAAGGCCTCCTGTCTGACATCCCAACCTTTCCCATTGTGAGTCGACGTGTTTACACAGCTACTCTTACCCTGTCTCTCTCTTACGGTACATCCCTTCTCTCATCTTTTCACTTTTTTTGGCGCCTGTATTTACATTTTAGTCATTTATCCATATCGACTTAGTGTTAGTGCGTTTAATCTTAATATAGCTAGGTTGGACAACCACATATCCCAGGCACAGAAAGGGGGGGGGGAAAACATCATTATTATTTTTAATATTTTTTAAATCTCTTTTGTAGTACTGGCATCCACACCACAAGCATTCCTCTTATACGTATGTGTGTGTGTGTGTGTCACGGTTCCCAGAGTGGCTCTATGGAAATGAGATCTGCTATGCTTGACCTCCCAGAGACCTACTGGTGGATGCATAACACTGTGGCTGTTTTGAATGGGAAATAGATGAATTAATTATAGTACTCAAACACAGTGAGTTAAGTCCTGGTTTGAAAAGGTTCAGGCACTTTAGTTTTCCTCAGTCCAGCTTCAAGGCCTTATTGGAGCCTCACCTTTGCTAAGCTGGCGACCTTTGTGTCTAGACTTTGCGTCTAGTCACGACCTGGTGTGGGTTTTGTACACCCCCCCCCCCCGCTCTCTCCCACGTTCCACCTCGCGCTCTCTCTCACGTTCCTCTGCATGCTATAGTATGCTCTTCTGCTTCCCATTTGACCCAATTGATCAACTCTAGAGATAGAACCAAAACAAATCAGAGGAAGTTTCTGCTTGCCGACTCTGCCCTTTGTCTGTCTGCCTGGAAGATATTTTCTCTCCCTCTTCTCAGCTTCTCTCAATGTTTGGGAAGAACTGACAGATTTTGATTTCTATATCTGATTATTTCTCTGCTTTCCTTTTACTGTCAGTATAACACACACTGTAGATAGACACTGTCTTTGAAATAGCTCTCTCTCTCTCTCACACACACACACACACACACACACATCGACACAGGGCCTGTAATTGGATGAGAGAAATCGCGTTAGGAGCTTTAGGCTCCAGGCTGCAGTCTCAGTGTCTGCAGTTGGCAGTCGCACCACCCCCCTCCCCCCCACCCCACCCCACCACTGCCTTCATATCGACCTCAGAGCCTCCCTGAGGGGATGGGTATAGGGGTGTACTTCAGGTCAAAGTTGACAGCCTGGAAGGCATCACTGGGTCTTAGCTCTGTGTGTGTGTGTGCGTGCGTACATGCACATTTGAGTGTTGCGAGTGTGTGTGTGTGCGCACGGTGAAGATGCATGGTATCATGTGTTGAGAGTGACCTTTTAAGCCTGTCCGGCTCTCATCTTGCTTGACTGGAACACCATAGTTGAGAACACAATAAAGGGATTTGATTGGGTTCAGTATTTTTCATCAACTCTTTGGCAAAGAGGAGAGTTTTGGTTTGGGCTGGGAGGGAAGTTGTTTGCCAGAAGCTAGATTGATAGGATGTTATGACTATTCGAAAGCTGTTAGTTTAGACTTTTCTTTCTTTTTTTTCTCTCATGCACTCTCACAATCTCTTTTCCTTCCTCTCCCTCTCTTACTCATTCCCTCTCACGCTATCCCTTCCTCCTCTCTCACTCTCTCCCCCCGGTTTCCCCTCTGTCAGAGTTATTGCAGTTTGCCCAGTCATTTTGGCTGTGTTCAGTAAAGACTCCCCCTAGGAGGATAAAGCCAGGGTTGGTTGAGGACGAACAGCTAGCGTGGAGAATAACATAAAACCACACACTGCGCCCCCCGAGGGAGCTGTGTAGACCTCATATATTTTTATGTCAATATCGCTACTGCTGTATTTCATGAATGTATGCTTTGCCTTCAGAAGAAATGGAACGGCTCAAGTATTGTATTTGTTTTTAATGTCATATTACACTCATCCTTTGTGTGTGTGTGTGTGTGTGTGTGTGTGTGTGTTTTCTTCCTCTAGGTCTAGTACAGAAGGTGGACCAGCGTCTCCCAGTGGCCAATGAGTACCTGCTCCTGTCTGGGGGGGCCAGGGAGGGGGTCCTGGACCTCAACCCAGAGGAGCTGGGGGACTACGCCAAGGGGGCCGACTTCGACCTGGACTTCACCCTCCTGGTGCCCGCACTCAAGCTCCACGACCGCAACCAGGTTGGTGCAGCAGGCCCGGGGATGTGAATCGTACTGCTTGAATGTGTCTACGTTTATTGATGAGAGGTTGTGATGTGTCTTACGGGATGTTTTTACTGTATACTTTCTGATATGGTGATTTTGATGCCAGACTAATCACCAGTATTGCCTCAGGAAAACAAGTATAGCTTAATGCAGCGTCATCTCATGTCAACCAGCCCGTCACCCTAGACATGCGGCAGTCGGCCCCCTGCCACTCCTGGCTGTCCCTGCGTCTGTGCGACCCCACCACTCTGGCCAGGTGGAGCATCTGCTGCCAGGAGGAGAACGGATTACCCCCTGATGAGGAGGATGAAGAGGACAGGGGAATCGGTCACCATGCTGTTCCCCCCTCCATCCATGTAATGCGTCTTCTAACTTCTCCTATTATTCTTTCTTTTTATTTTATTGCTTTTAGTTTTATGAAAGTTAATCAAATGTGTGTTGCTTTTAGCTTAGTCTTTTATTGTGTTTTACTGTAAAGTGTGATGAAATTATTTTAAAGGGATAGTTCAGGTATTGGCAAGGAAGGGGTTTTATGTACTTCCTTGGAGTCAGATGAACTTGTGGATACCATTTTTATGTCTTTGCGTCCAGTACGAGGGAGTTCTGCGAGCCAATGCTACCTATCTTAGCGCGAAGATTGGAAGTCTTTGCACTAAGCTAATGCCAAAATGACCCTTTAATTGCACTTGAACTAAAGTTGGGTCATGATTTGATCCCAGTCCCCCCACCAGTCTCTGGATGGGTGCTACTTCTCTCCCGCGCTGGTGGCTGACTGGTTCTGGGGGGTGGTGGGCGAGGCTGTGGACGAGCTGAGACGTTCACCACAGAGAGGCATCCCCATCCCAGAGAGGCTGGAGCGCAACGGCCCCCTGACTACCCTCATTCTTCAGGTAGGGAGTTAGTGTACATCCCAAATCTCACCCTATATAGTGCTAATAGTAGTGTCTATATAGGGAATTGGAGGCCATAGTTGTCGTCTGTATCAATTCCAGAATCTGATTAATTGGCACTAGCAACCATCTCAGCTAGTCGATTCTGGAAAAACTTGTGTTGAACAAATGTATTTACTAAGCCTATGTTTATCCGGATAAGTAATTCAGAACATCTATTTTAAATAATTGTGTTTTACAATAACTGGTTCCTACCTCCAGGCGGGGTCCAGCCGAGTGCTCTATGACCTCCTGCCTGTGGTGTCCTTCCGGGGCTGGCCCGCCGTGGCCCAGAGCTGGCTGACGGCCAACCACTTCTGGGACGGGAAGATCACGGAGGAGGAGGCCATCTCTGGGTTCTACCTGCTGCCCTGCCCAGCCCCGCTGGGGGGGAGGCCTGACCGGGAGTGGAGGCTGGCCTTCTCACGCAGCGAGGTGGGTAGGTGGTTAAGTTAGCTCTTCTTTTTGAGTAATTAGCGAGTTCAATAGATTGGGCCTCCTTCCTTATTTGGCCAGAATGGTTATCTAGCTAGATGTGTTCAATTGCAACTCAGTGATATGACATTGTCACAAGCAGCAGGATGAACCGCAGATATTGCAGATGAGCGTTAGGCAAGACGATGCACTCACACAGAGTATATGGCCATGTGCACGGGTACACTTCATGCTGCTGCAACGTGATAGCTGCGGGACCAAAACAGCAGAGAAGGCCTTCGACTTCATACTCTTAGTTGTTTCGGAAGTCTGCCCGATACTGCTGGGAAATTCCAAAATTACAGTTTGCTGTTTGTGCTGTCATTCTGTTACCAAACTTTGCACCTGCACTGTTTTTCAAGTAAATCTTTTTTTGTCAAAATGTTCAGTGGAAATTGTTAAAAGTTGTCCTTGTGCATAGAGTTGTATGGTTTGACTTTGCAATCATTCGTTTTTGTTTGACATGCATGCATTTTAAAGTCTCAACATCATTCTGTTGCTGTGGAATTGCCCTGCTATTTATCTTGTGCATTGTCAATTCTACCTTGTAAATGTTAGCTGAAGCTAAAGCGCATGACACAATCAAAAGTATGTGGACACCTGGCTGTCAAACATCTCATTCCAAAATCATGGGCATTAATATGGAGTTGGATCCATATTTGCTGCTATAACAGCCTCCACTTTTCTGGGAAGGCTTTCCACTAGATGTTGGAACATTGCTGCAGGGACTTTCTTCCATTCAGACAAGAGCATTAGTGAGGTCAGGCACTGATGTTGGGCGATTAGGCCTGGCTCGCAGTCGGCGTTCCAATTCATCCTCAAAGGTGTTGATGGGGTTGAGGTCAGGGCTCTGTGCAGGCCAGTCAAGTTCTTTCACACCGACAAAACCATTTCTGTATGGACCTCGCTTTGTGCACGGGGGCATTGTCATGCTGAAACAGGAAAGGGCCTTCCCCAAAATGTAGCACAGAATCGTCTAGAATGTCATATGCTGTAGCGTTAAGATTTCCCTTCACTGGAACTAAGGGGCAAAGCCCGAACCATGAAAAACAGCCCCAGACCATTATTCCTCCTCCAATAGTCTTTACAGTTGGCACGATGCATTCTGGCAGGTAGCGTTCTCCTGGCATCTGCCAAACCCAGATGGTGAATTGTGATTTATCACTCCAAAGAACGCGCTTCCACTGCTCCAGAGTCCAATGGCGGGTGGCTTTACACCACTCTAGCCGACGATCTTATGCTTGTGGGCGGCTGCTCGGCCATGGAAACCCATTTCATGAAGCTCTCGATGAACAGTTCTTGTGCTGACGTTGCTTCCAGGGTGATTGTGGAACTCGGTACTGAGTGTTGCAACTGAGGACAGGCATTTAAACGTTTTTTTTTATTTTTTTTTTTTTAACACACTTCACACCCTGTCCTGTTCTGTGAGCTTGTGTGGCTTACCACTTTGCAGCTTTGTCGTTGTTGCTCTTAGATGTTTCCACTTCACAATAACAGCACTTACAGTTGACCGGGGCAGCTCTAGCAGGGCAGAAATTTGACAAACTTACTTGCTGAAAAGGTGTCGAAATGTTGAAAGTCACTGAGTTCTTCAGTACGGGCCATTCGCCTGCCAATGTTTGTCTATGGAGATTGCATGGCTGTCTGTTCTATATTATACACCTGTCAGCAACGGGTAGGACTGAAATAGCAGAATCCGTTAATTTGAAGGGGTGTCCACATACTTGTGTGTGTATATATAGTGGAAGTACAAGTTCAACTTTAAATATGTTCAGGTTGAACTTTGAATATGTCTTCTAAATACAGTTGAAAATGAATCAACTGTAACATTTAGCTTCAGTATAACACCCATCAGGGCTGTCTCTGGTGCTGGTGACATCCAATTTCCCCTTGTTGGTTTAATAAAGCTTATTTTAATTCAATTCAATCTGAACCACTGGCTGCCATATCATTGTCTGTCTCCAGGTTCAGCTGAAGAAGTGCATCCCGTTCCCCATGGCCCAGGCCTTCCAGGCAGCCAAGGCTGTCCTCTCCCGCCTCCTGGCTCGCCCCCGCACTGGCCTCAGCCCCTACCACCTCCGCACCATCCTTTTCTGGGCCTGTGACCGCCTGCCCCCCTCCTACCTGTCTTCGCCTGACTCCGACACTCCCGCCCGTCTCCTCCTGGGCCTCCTGGATGACCTGGCCCACTGCATCTTGGGTAAGAACTGTCCCAACTACTTCCTGCCCCAGTGCAACATGCTGGAGCACCTGTCGGACAGCCAAGCCCTGCTGGTGGCCCGGAAGCTGGCTCACGTCCGCTCAGACCCCACCGAGCACCTCCGGGCGGCCCTGGACCAGGCACAGCAGGCAGGCCAGCTCAAGAGGAAAGCGGCGGGCGCCACCAACGGGCATGGCGGGTCACCTGGCCACAGGTACCCGGCCAGTGGCATCATCTCACCCTCGGACGACAAGCTGGCCGCCAGGCTGCAGCAGCTGGTGACAGAAAACCCAGGGAAGTCGATTTCTGTGTTTCTCAACCCTGATGATGTCACAAGGCCACACTTCCGCATCGATGACAAATTCTATTGACCTGAGGGCCTAGTCTAGTGTTGTGGTAGCCACACACACACACTCTCACACACAAGTTAAATAGCGGGCCAAATATTGGCGAGTCAACCAGGATGGCTCGAGGCGCGAAACACTGCCGATCGCTGCTCCCTATACTGCCCCCTCTTGGCGGCGAATGATAACGACGCTAACTAATAAGCGTTAACTCTGACTCTGTTGTAACTATAAGACACTGTACCAAAAAAATCCATACTGCACGCTCCCAAGAAGATGCTAGCTCTAGAGAAACCAACACATTTCTTTCGATTTAGAGACACCGTGACAGAAAAAGGCTTGTCAAGTGGTTACCACGGAGACCACTGCTCTTTATGAAGCTTGCCCTAACGAGATGTTTTTTTTTTATTTAGCTGGTTCTACAAAGAAAAGAGAATCGCTTTAGAATGAAGAAAGGAGCTGCTGCTTACTAAAGGGTACACGGTTTCACTCTCTTAAGGGTTTATGCTCTTCTCGTCTCTGCACACTGCTGAGAATACTGTATTCCCCCCTTTTTCTGCCCAATCAAAGTGGATGATAGCTGAATAAGAAAAGGGGTATCAAGGAACTTGGATGTAACTGAATGTAATTTGGTGTGGGGAAATGTCTTTGAACAGAGTGTTTTCTTTCATTCCCTCTTTCTATATTTCTTTTTATCCCTCGTTCTCTCGACCCTCTGCCCCACTCTCTTTAACTCCCTATCTCGCTCGTTCGCTATCTCTCAGGTATTTTGAATGTTTGTTTTCTATGTGACTCCAGACTCCCTCTGGTAGGGTTATGGTCCCCCATATCTACCTGAGTGGTATAACCCAGGGCGGTCCTTCCATTTCAACTCTCACTATGTGGCGGAAGGCACCAAAGAGCCACGCTGGAAGGGTGTTTCGAGGAGCCTTCAGCTCCACCCCATAACAAAAGGTATCTGTATTCACTGACCCAGAGTCAGTCTGTACTGTTAACGCTCATATTCCCCACCTTTACAATCCTCACCAACATGCAGATGAGAGATCACCTTATCAATTTGCCTTTTATCCCCTGAACGCTTGAAGAAGTTTCATCAGATAAGGGTCATATCATAGAGGCTATCAACTTAGTTCCTCTTTATTACAGTCCCCTTTGAAAGTATCTTAAACGGTGAGACGTGGTCATTTAAACGTTGTATGACATAGACCGACTACCTATAAGGAGACCGGTTGGGGAGGAGAGGTGTGAGGCAGGGTTAGCCGCTAACACAGTTGGCCCAATGCTTGATTGTATTCTAATCTCTACGTTACAGCATTACAGTACAGCCATAGCATGGCTAGCTACACCATGTAATCCCCCTGAGGCTGGTGTAAGGGCTATTTGCTTTGTTCTACTTTTTTATTTATTCTGTCTTGTTGTGGGGATGTTAAGGTTTTTGTTTGAAACCCCCCAAAAAAGCATTTTGTATTGTGTTCTCAGATTTGTAATTGTGAGAGACTTGACTGGTTTTTGTGATGGTCCCTCCTCCTGCTTAGCAGGCCTGTTTTAACAAGGTGTGTGCGTGTGATCATTGGACGACTGATCGAGGTCTTTATATGTGCTGATGTAATGAGGGATGGAACGGGAACAAATGCGCAGCGGACTCAAGCACGCAAATGTGCTAGCTACCCATCTACCTTCATCTCTTTCTGTGTGTGGGGGTCTTGGGGGCCCTATCTTGTCCACCCAGATGTGTGCTGTTAGCAGGGGGATGGATGGGGAGACTGGCCAGCCCCTGGCCCTTTGTAGAGATGAGCCCTTAAGGAAGGTGCCCCTGGGACAGCTGCTTGTCTCTCTCTCTTCATCCCCCTCTCCGCTCTCCGTACTGCTCCTATCTCTCTATATAATGTATGTTTTTCTCTCTCTCTCTCTCTCTCTCTCTCTCTTCATCTCCCTCTCCGCTCTCCGTACTGCTCCTATCTCTCTATATAATGTATGTTTCTCTCTCTTCATCCCGCTCTCCGTACTGCTCCTATCTCTCTATATAATGTATGTTTCTCTCTCTCTCTCTCTCTTCATCCCCCTCTCCGCTCTCCGTACTGCTCCTATCTCTCTATATAATGTATGTTTCTCTCTCTCTCTCTCTCTTCATCCCCCTCTCTGCTCTCCGTACTGCTCCTATCTCTCGATATAATGTATATGTTTCTCTCTCTCTTCATCCCCCTCTCCGCTCTCCGTACTGCTCCTATCTCTCTATATAATGTGTTTCTCTCTCTCTCTCTCTCTCTCTTCATCCCCCTCTCCGCTCTCCGTATCTCCTATCTCTCGATATAATGTATGTTTCTCTCTCTCTTCATCCCCCTCTCCTCTCCGTCTGCTCCTATCTCTCTATATAATGTATGTTTCTCTCTCTCTTCATCTCCCTCTCCGCTCTCCGTACTGCTCCTATCTCTCTATATAATGTATGTTTCTCTCTCTCTCTCTTCATCTTACTGCTCCTATCTCTCTATATCTCTCCTCTCTCTTCATCCCGCTCTCCGTACTGCTCCTATCTCTATAATGTATATCCAACTGCTCCTATCTCTCTATATAATGTATGTTTCTCTCTCTCTCTCTTCATTCCCCTCTCCGCTCTCCGTACTGCTCCTATCTCTCTATATAATGTATGTTTCTCTCTCTCTCTCTTCATCCCCCTCTCCGCTCTCCGTATTGCTCCTATCTCTCGATATAATGTATATGTTTCTCTCTCTCTCTCTCTCTTCATCCCCCTTTCCGCTCTCCGTACTGCTCCTGTCTCTCTATATAATGTATGTTTCTCTCTCTCTCTCTCTTCATCCCGCTCTCCGCCTATCTCTCTATATAATGTATAAGTTTCTCTCTCTTCATCCCCCTCTCCGCTCTCCTTACTGCTCCTATCTCTCTATATAATGTATGTTTCTCTCTCTCTCTCTTCATCCCGCTCTCCGTACTGCTCCTATCTCTCTATATAATGTATGTTTCTCTCTCTCTCTCTCTTCATCCCGCTCTCCGCCTATCTCTATATAATGTATAAGTTTCTCTCTCTTCATCCCCCTCTCCGCTCTCCTTACTGCTCCTATCTCTCTCTTCATCCCGCTCTCCGTACTGCTCCTATCTCTCTATATAATGTATGTTTCTCTCTCTCTCTCTTCATCTCCCTCTCCGCTCTCCGTACTGCTCCTATCTCTCTATATAATGTATGTTTCTCTCTCTCTCTTCATCTCCCTCTCCGCTCTCCGTACTGCTCCTATCTCTCGATATAATGTATGTTTCTCTCTCTCTCCCGCTGGTTGAATACCGTTAATTAAATATCATGGTGGACATGAATGTTCATTTACACAATATCAAAACACTAGAGGTCAAAAAGAACTGTTATTTAGGATTCTATAGAATTCTACGTTCTCTAGAACGTGATAGAATCACTGTACTACTGTATTGGTACTACTTGTATACATTGGTATTGCTATTTGATCAGCATCAGTTAGTGGAGCGATTTAGGAGCTACTAGTGAATTGAGTTGTCACTTCTGTTCTGTATAGCCTGGGTACAGGTGAGTGTGAATATGGACACCTTGACAAACCAAAGCATGTAGTGACGGTTGCTATACAGAAGAATGTAGACCCAGACGATAGTTAAGTGTGGGTATGTAAACTGCCAAGTACCAGGTGTGTGTGGTCCTAGCACTTTCATGGTGGTGGTCTTCGACACACCACAGCCCGATGTTGTAAGAATGTTTGAACGTATCAACGTTGTCAGGACGTTTTTGAGGCGTCCTTTAGAGATTTTTCTCCTTCCTGAAATGCTCCCCTACGTTTTAAAACACGCCAACAGTCCAACGTTGTGGTGAGGTTGTTTGAACGTGGTGAAGCTGTTTGACAGTTCCTCTAAAGTTTTAAATCCAGTGCTGTTTGAAGTTTGAAATATGCACTGTCAAGAGTATCTCTCACGATATACCTTAATCTGCCTAGTTTGTGGGCATAGAAAGTAGTATGAAGCTTGAATCAATATTTAGCCTCTTTCTGTGAAAATTGTAAACACACTTTGATCCTGGTGCAGAATATCAATATAAAAAAGTTAATGGCGGCAGTTCTATGCAATTCTGTACCCAATCTCACTTGGACTGTCTGCCGTAGATTGAGCTGTTGTGCCCTTTTCATCTACAGGGATGATCATGTTTATTGTGAAGTTTAAAAGTCTATGTAGAAATGAATTAGTTCTGCCCAGGGTTTCTATACCTATTGAATACGAAATGTGTGTTCGACGATATGACATTATCAAACATTCAGACATCCCTCTCCCATTTGCTTTCCTGTTTGAAATCTGATATCACGTAAGTGTCGGAGGCAACTAAGTCATGCATTGATAACGTCGAGGCAATGTGAGATCACTGTACTGCTTAAACTACTAAACCTTATATTATTTGGTGCTTAAACTACTAAACGTTTTATTATTTGGTGCTTAAACTACTGCTAATTGTTTTTGATTGAAAATAAACCATGATTGTAACACTTTTTCCCACTGGAATCACTCAATCAATTCAAAATAAAAAATAGTTCATCAAAGATATCCCGACCTAATTACGGTCTACAAGAGCTGCAGTATCAATCCATGGCTGGAAGTATTTGCACTTTGAAAACTTTTCCTCTTCCTCCATAAAGTGCAAATGAAGTTGATTTTCTCTTATCATGTGACTGTTACTGCAGTGTTATTTCATTTGGGATGCTTTGAATGATGATCTTGAATGGTACTGCCGTAGCATGAAATAAATCTCGACATCTCAATCCTAACATTTTGACTGTATAACTTCTTTGTGGAATAATGTTAGCCTGGCCCCAGATCTAGTTGTGCTGTAAAAGCCAACTCCTAAGGTGAGTCATGGGTAGCTACCTCAACGTGGCTGCCGGTGTTAAAACACTGGTGTGTCAACATAAACGGCCTTATCAACACAAGTGGCTGGATGGAAAAACTGGGCAGATTTGTTGCCGCCTAAGTCTGTTTTGTATGGCTGCATCTCTGAGCATTTAGCTAACCCTTTTCCTGACCGTAACCTCATTCTTCTAACCTGCTACTTTAATGATCCTAACCTGCTACTTTAATGATCCTAACCTGCTACTTTAATGATCCTAACCTGCTACTTTAATTATCCTAAATTGCTATTTTAATTATCCTAACCTTTTACTTTAATGATCCTAACCTCCTACTTTAATGATCTTAACCAGCTACTTTAATTATCCTAACCTGCTATGTTAATTATCCTAACCTGCTACGTTAATTATCCTAACCTGCTACGTAAACAAAGCATCAGTAATACCACACAGGAACTGACCAATGAAAATCTGTTAAGAAACAGAAAACACAACTCAAATCAAAACCATCCAACAAATGAAACAGCGCTGATGTTACTTACACCCATCGCTGATGATCCACCCACTTATTTGGCCACGCCCACTTTCAGACACACTTCACGTCTGCAGTTATCCATACTTGCTTAAGGTTGGCATGAACAGATCTGGGACCAGGCTAGAAGAACGTTAACAAGGTCTGTTGGCACAGTTGGTTCAAGCAACATCAGGGTTTGTTGTTTTGTTCCCTACATGGGCTACATATTGTTGGTGTGCTGGGGGGAAATCTGTCATCAACTGAAAGTACTCAACATGGAGGGGGGTGAGTGTTTTATGACTAGTAGTACTGTAATACAACTAAGTCATTCAAGACGCCTTGTGAACGTCTATTAATCCTTGGCTGCAGATCTGAAGATAAATTAAAGTCAACATTTTTGTGAACCATGTTTTTTCCCCCGGGACTCAACAATTTGCTGTATAATAATGCGTTAATTTGAAGTAACTTTGGATAAAATAATCTGCTCCGTTTATCACATTAGGACATTAAGTAAAAATCCTATCAGTTTGGAATCGAGTTTCCTTCCTTTCGGTCTGGGGAGCAATACAGTGCAGTTCCAACAGAGGGTGCTAGGAGACAGCACTTCTGCCTAAATATAGCACCATCTACTGTCTGTCCAGCTCTGCTCCTCTCAGATAGTCACACTGGGATAAGAACATCAGGAGAGGATCCAGAGAGGAGAGAAATGGCATGTGTCTGTGGCCCCGGTACACACTCGCAAACCCACACTAATCTGGACAATTTGCCCTGGTCAAAAGTGAAACATACACTCGCATAGTTGCTTATACACACTGACACACACACACACACTCACCCTGATGACCACAGTAGCAATCTGCTGTTCTATTAAGAAGATTACAAGGCCAGGGTCTTTCAGGATTGTGTGATTGGCCTGGCACAGCAATGACCTCACTACCAGTTATATCACCCTAGATCAGCCCTCCAGGCCTGGCTGTTGCCAGATTGGCTGGTCCATGGCTGGGGAGGAGACAGCAGGGGTCTTCCTGGGTCACTGAAGCACAGAGGAGATGAGGGAATGATGGAGAGGATGCAGGCAATCCTAGATCCCTTAGGTGTATAGTGGTAGAGGGAGAGAGAGCGCTCTTTTCCGTTCTCCCTCTGTCAGTGTGCTGGGCTGCTGCTGTATAAGACCCACTAGTGACTGAACGCTCAGGATATTCACCCCAGTCTGGGTATAATTACCAAATACATTATCTTAAAAAGCACAACACAGCTACCAGTATATCTGCAGAGACGGCACTGCAGGGATTCACAAACTTTTTTGGCCTGTGACCAATTTTGATTTCAAAACTTATCCCACATCCCACCATGTTAAAAAAAAATAAAAAATGATGAAATCAGTGGCCAATGTTTAGAGTTGCACCCGCTTTTGCCCTCAACAGCCTCAATTCGCCGGGCAAGGTGTCGAAAGCATTGCACAGGGATGCTGGCCCATGTTGACTCCAATGCTTCCCACAGTTGTGTCAAGTTGGCTGGATGTCATTTGGCTGGTGGGCCATTTCTTGATACACGTGGGAAGCTTTTGAGTGTGGAAAAACCCAGCAGCGTTGCAGTTCTTGACACAAACCCAGTGCGCCTGGCACCTACTACCATACCCCGTTCAAAGCCACTTCACATCTTTATTCTTGCCCATTTACCCTCTGAATGGCACACAATCCATGTCTGTTGTCTAAAGGCTTAAAAATCCTTCTTTAACCTGTTTCCTCCCCTTCATCTACACTGATTTAAAGTTGACATCAATAAGGGATCATATTGTTCACCCAGATTCACCTGGTCAGTCTGTCATGGAAAAAGCAGGTTTTCCTGATATTTTGTACACGCAGTGTACGTGTTCCTGAGAGTATTATCCTTCAGTGATGGGGTCATAATATTTTGTCGTTTAAACCATTCTTAAGATAGAGTCACATTTGTGGGACGAAAACTGAAACTGCTCTATTTACTACAACCGCATCTAGCAGCTGCTAGAGGTTACTGACGTAACCCCGGTACTATGAACCAAGCACGATTTACAGTTTCTCTCGCGACCCCACTTTCAGATCCCTAGTTTGGGAAACGCTGCTGTAATGTGTTTTAACTTGTATCTGTTCTATAATTTGATATAGACTTATATTTTGAGTTGTTTTGGGTAATGTGCACAAACTTGCTGTATCTATTTGCATGTTTGTCCTTGAATGGTGTCACTAGTCTAGTCTCCTCTGTCCTGTGTACAGTTAAAGTGGGCCATTGTAAAACCTCACGGTTAGGATGCTAGTGAATGAGGCCAGGTGGAGTAGATCTGGACACTGATCACTCAATTAACATTGGTCATAGTCCTAGTGTGAGATGTAACAGTCTCTAGAGGTTTAAACCGGATCTGATGGTAAATGGTCTCGAGGTCAAACCGGATCTGGTGGTAAATGGTCTCGAGGTCAAACCGGATCTGGTGGTAAATGGTCTCGAGGTCAAACATGATCTGATGGTAAATGGTCTCGAGGTCAAACATGATCTGATGGTAAATGGTCTCGAGGTCAAACCGGATCTGGTGGTAAATGGTCTCGAGGTCAAACATGATCTGATGGTAAATGGTCTCGAGGTCAAACCGGATCTGGTGGTAAATGGTCTCGAGGTCAAACATGATCTGATGGTAAATGGTCTCGAGGTCAAACCGGATCTGGTGGTAAATGGTCTCGAGGTCAAACCAGATCTGGTGGTAAATGGTCTCGAGGTCAAAAAAATGGTCTCTGTTCTGCCTAGTGAGCATGTGAAGCTCACCATTACTATTTCAAACATACACTATAGGGAATGGACACAGGCCTACTGTACAACACTACCTAAAGCCAGGAGAGGGGATATGGAATGAACACAGGCATAGACATCCCTAATCAGTCATGATGTAGACTACAACCACCCACTGTTTGTGTGGACTGCACTTTAGTAGCTCTTCTTTAGGAAGGAAATGTTAAAGAAACAATTTCACTTCGGAATATTTGAAGGCATGACCATATTCCTGCTCGACTCTCCGATTCCCCTCACGAAAGTCTGTAATTACTGGGAGATTTAATTCATATGGGGCGAGGGGAGCAGGGACGGAGAGATGGAATCTTTGATCTGTCCCTGTATTCACAGATGCTGTAACAGAAAGGGAGGAATAGAGGAAGAAGAGAAGTTGTTTGTGATCAAACGGGCTTCAACTTACTACTGTATTATCAATCTCTCTCTATCTCTGTGGTAACAGGAGGGAGAAGGCAGAAGACAACTTCTCAACCTGCGTCAGCACGCCCGCCCCCCTTCAGAGAATAACACAATTTAGGGATAATTCATCACTGAGGAACGGAGTAATGAGGGAAGGGGGATGGAAGGGGATGTTCATTGGTTAGGGAAGTGGACAGAGAAATTGCTTGCAGGTGGTTCCAATGTCAGGTGGGACAGTACAACAGTGGCTGAGATACTCCATACTGAGCAGCAGCATAGTCAACATTTAAATGTCAAGCCATATAATAAGGTAGAGGTTGATACTTAATATTGAAAGAAGCTGTGAAAAAACCATATCAAACAGTGGAAAAGGTGCTGGTGTCAAGCAGGCACAGAGTCATATTCATTAGACACCAAACAGAAGAAAACACAAACCGGGAGGGACTTCCTGAAATAGTCCACTAAGAAATGTTGGTTTTCACTTCCTGTTGCAAAAAGTTTCGCTACGGTGTGCACTAAGGAATAGGACCCTGAGGTCACCTCCAGTATTATGAGGTTAGACCACAGGAAACCGAGGGGAAAATAAATAAGACCAAAGGTGGGAAGACACCCAAGCCTAGCTGTGTGCCAGATCTGTTTGTACTGTAATTCCAACTCATTCCCAGTCGTTGCCATGGCAAGACAGCCCAAACGGATCTGTGACCAGGCTAACCCAGCTCTGATGTGAGGCGTGCCTATGGAATGTCGCAGTAGTAGCTGCAATCTGCTCTGTCTCGCCCCAGAAACTCTTAATACATAGGATCCTATAATGGAGATGAATGTATACTGGCAAAGGAACAGGTTCTCACTGAACGATGGAGGGAGAGAGAGAGAAAGGAGGGAGAGTGAGCGAAAAGGAGGGAGAGGGATATTTGAAGGAGAAAGGGGGACAAGGAGAAGCATGGATAAAATTAGGGAAAGGAGAAATGAATGGAGTGTTCACCCTCAGGTGAAGAAACAGATGTAAATAAACAACAATAAATAACAAAAACAGAGCGATTATGGAACTGTTGGTGTCCCCGTATGACTCTAGAACTACCCTGCAGTACTGAGTGGTGACAATCTCAACACAGACAAAATACACACACAAACACACTCAAACACCACCAGTAATACATTTAATTCAATCAAAAACACAAAATGAAACAATCAGTTGTGCTTTTCAATGAAAAGTATGGAAAATTAAGATGAGTAATGAAATAAACCTAAAATGATAAATCTGTGCCAAACATAAGCTCAGAGCCCTATGTAACTATGTAAGGATTAGCCCCTTTTTTTCAATTTTCACCTAAAATGACATACCCAAATCTAACTTCCTGTAGCTCAGACCCTGAAGCAAGGATCTGCATATTCTTGGTACCATTTGAAAGGAAACACTTTGAAGTTTATGGAAATGTGAATGGAATGTAGTAGAATATAACACAATAGATCTGGTAAAAGATGATGATACATAGGAAAAAAAACGTTCTTTTGTATATTTTTTTGTATCATCTTTGAAATGCAAGAGAAAGACCCTTAAAAACGTCGTCAGGATCCTTGTCCCTTCCATGGGACGGTTGAGCTAAAGTAGGCTAATGCGATTAGCATGTAAGTAACACAAAAATGTTTTAGTACGTGCTAATCTAACTGCACTGTCCCATTTACAGTAGCTATTACAGTGAAAACTCATGTGCAAGCGAGCTGATGTTAAACAGGTAAATTGTTGAACCTGGTGTTAGGGCTGGAAAATGCTAGTATGCAAGTTTTTGCAAGACGAAATTGCAAACTAACATGTGTTTGACACTTGCACGTCCTTAGCGCCAGCAGTGGCGATTTTAGCATGTAAATCTTGGTGTGGCAACACTACACAACATTAAATTAATTGCACTATGATGGTGACAAACGGTGCCCACAGACGGCCTACATAAAGCTGTCCCAACACCTTACCACTGCTACACCTGGCTATCAGCGGAGCCTTGTCTGGCAGCAAAACAGTTCATTCAGCCTCATTTATTGCTTAAAAAAACCTAGTTGATATGTCTGACTTGCTTAAACAGATGTGGTTTCTACTGACAATTGAGATGTACAAACTATGGCATAAGGGGACAACAAGCTGATAAGAGGTCATCTGTAATTTCGATAAAGACATTAATGAGCGAGCTCGGACAGATGTAGTCAATATAACTATTTGTTTAGCACTTTTGAAATGTACAGAGACAGAATTCAGAACATGGGCAATTCTTAGTGTTCTCCCTGTACACCAAGTCCGAACCGTGGGATAAATACAGGGGGCATATAAGCAGACAATGAAAGCTCTTACAGTATTCAATGATTACATTTCTTTAAAACAGCTAATATAGGCAACATGTGCACCACCAAGTCAGAACAGTAGGCAAAATTAAGAGGAGTAAATAGACCAAATTATTAGGGTGATGCACATCAGCTACTAACGTCTTACTACAAAGCATACACTTAGTATTACTTTCTTAGCTATAGTATACATATCTCCCTGGCATATTACATCATGCAGCAACATACAATACATTTTAGGACTTACCTTGTTGTGCTGTGCTCACTTGAACAGGAAGGTTGTGTGGTGGTCCTTCGTAGGCAAATTTTGTCATCAAAGTCTGGCATTCTCTGGATATATGGTGCTTCAAGACAACTGGGAACTCGGACAAAAACAAGGTCGGATCATGATGACATCATAGATCTTCAGGTCGTAGCTCTAGAAAGAGGCTGGATTTACAATTCCGAGTTGGATGATCGTTCAAAACGTATTTTCCTAGTCGGAGCTTGTTTATTCCCCAACTTCCCAGTTGTCTTGAACTCACTATGGTCAAGCTTTTGTAGTTCCGAGTTAACAGTTATTTTGAGCACTGCACAAATCATGCTTCATTGACAGCATGGCCAATGTTGAATGTTTATAATTTTAAACTTGAAAAAGAGCTTCTTAATCCTAGATTTGGTACCACACAGCCACTCCAATGAATAGCAGGCTAGTGATTTCTTTGCAATGCTTGCAGTTAGCCACTGTCGCTGATTCCTTCCAAACCACTCATTGTTGAATGTGCGATTTCCAACTTGTAGTGTAATGATTTTTGTCCAATGGCCGATGAGCACGGATACATTTTATCTATAATTTCTCTTAATTATTTCTCTTCATATAACAAGGATTAAAGTGGATTTGCCAGTAGATTGTCGACTTGATTCATGATGATGACTGCAAGCTAAGATTTTGAAATGATGTTGACATGATCAGTCCAATCAAAGCTACTGTACATATAACGTGATTCGACATCATTTTATCTGTGTCCAGTGACCTTGAGCCTTCTTGGATGGGCACTTCTAATGTAACTCTATGGCAGCACCCAAGGGGCTAGAATTTTCAAGCTCTACCCTTACACCTGGCGGTGACGTAGTGTCCCCATGAGCGACAGACACTGAGCCAATCACGGCGCAACGCTCCATATTTTCTGCTGGCTTGCCCCACCACAACAAAAAGCACTGAGCTCGGCTGAAACACCTGCATTTTGGAACTGCCATACTCAAGAAAACAAAAAAGAGCATGTTTGTATGCAGCTTTATTAACTCAATTATATATATTTTTTTACATTGTTTGCAAACTGATATGTGACACGTATTAATACCAAAATAACATGCAAAAAAGGCCAGACCTCCCACCCATGTTAAAATATATTATTCCAGCCCAGGTGCAATTTAGATTTTGCCCACTAGCAGGCATCTGTGTATGTGCAGAGTTTCACACTGATCCAATGAACCATTTAATTTCTGTTCAAAGTTTTGTATCAAGACTGCCCAAATGTGCCTAATTTGTTTATTAATACATTTTCATGTTCAAAATGGTGTACTCACCTCAACAATAGCATGGCAATATTTGAGGTGTGTCCTTAAAAAAGTCACAATTTCATGCAGTGCTAATGGGAAGTTTTAAGACCCACAAAAAGCAGGTCTTAAAGGTAACAGTTGATGAGAATGGCATGCTTTTGACAGAGGAAGTCCAGCCCAGACATGACGCACAGTGCCCATGGAAGGAGAGATGTGCCCGGTGAATCTCGTATTTAGAAACATTAAAAAAACATTTGTTTTCCCCCTATTTCGTTTAATTTGATAAGAAACACAAGAAATTATGAGACATTGGGCTTTATTTTCAGCTGGCGCTAAGTGGGTGTAATTTCATCATGTAAAAACTCACGTACAGGCATTTTCCAGCCATCGCCTTAACGCTGGTTTAGCAGCAATGCATAGGTGCATCTTTTTTTATCCTGGCCATTAGCCAAACGTCGCCTATGAATTAAGGGTTTTTAAAGGGTCTACTGATAATTTTGTTAGTTTTTTTTGCCCTCCTGCTTTTAAAAAATTCACAATTCACGTACCTGCATTTCGCTTATGCAAGTATATCCATCCCCAGGGAAGGGGGACGAGAGCAGTAGAGGGAAATAGAGAGAGGAAGGGGGTTGGATTTGGAGGGGAAATGGGGACAAGGATGAAGGATGGATAGATTAGGGAAAGGAGAAATTAAAGGAACGTTGACCCTAAGGTGACGAAACACAGACGTAAATAAACAAGAACAGCTGGTGTCCCCATATGACTCAAGTCCTACCCTGCAGCACTGAATAATGACAATCAACACTCACACCACCAGTAAGACATTTCAATCAATCAAATTGAAATAAAAACGCACAATGAAACAATCAGTTGTGTTTTCAATGATAAATGAAAACTAGTCTCTCTTGTCCACAGCCATTGCGTAAGTCGGTTTGAATCCTTTTCAGACAGGAAAATGACGTTTCAGCTCATATACTTCGGGTAAATTGGTGGTCAGGTCATTTTTCACGAGTGATTGCAGCAGCTCACCTGGTGGTTTGTGGAAGGAGGCATCAGCATAGATTAGATGCAGCTCATTTTTTCAACCTCTGGTTGTCAAAGAAAAGGTACTTCTGGAACGGCTGTGTGAGTACTCTCAGGAAACCCCTCTTCCTTTGAGTACTCAGGAAATGACCCATGATCAAGGAAGGAGTCGAGGCTCTTCATGTCAGCAAACCTCTGGGTCATGTGTAGGTTAATTCCATTGAGAGTTTGGAAGTACAGTCGTCAGTATCTGTCCAGGGAGCTTGGGTCATTGTCAGAGTCGTCCCAGTGGTTGACTCCCTGCTCACATTGATGCAAGCCACAACAGCATCTTTTGCATCTTTCATCTTCCATTCCAACCATCCGGACAGAGTTGTCATATATCCCTTGAAACTTTGCATCCCTTCCGATGGCTTTCAATGTACTCAGTGTATTATCAACCCGTACGTACACAAGAATGTCTTACGTCAAGATATTTGCTTTGCAGGCCCTGAAACAGTTAGTTCTGTGAGCAAAAATGGCCTTTAAAACACCAAGTTAAAAAATGTACATGAACTCCTTTAGTTTCTGTTTCAGAGCACTGCTCTGGGCAATTTAATCTTTATCCCAGCCAAGCTAAAAAAAAACTAACAGGAATCTCTTCCACATAACACCCTTATCATTGACATAGCGTGCTATGATTGTCAACTGACATTTGCAGGATATGTCTGTGGTGTCATCCACCTGGATTGCTATGAAAGGTGCTGAACTGATCTAACTATAAATGTCACTTTGTAACATGTCTGCGATGCGATAAGAGAGGTTGCATCTCTGGATGTACTAGTTATGCTGGGTGAGGTCACCACGTGTAGGAAGTGGGACGAAGGACGTATCTGAGGCATGTGGGACTAGGGGCTCTAAAATAATGATGAACTAAAATAATGATAACTATATATACAGTTGAAATCGGAAGTTTACATACACCTTAGCCAAATACATTATAACTCAGTTTTTCACAATTCCTGACATTTAATCTAAGTACAAATTCCCTGTCGTACCTCAGTTAGGATCACCACTTTATTTTAAGAATGTGAAAAGTCAGAATAATAGTAGAGAGAATTATTTATTTCAGCTTTTATTTCTTTCACCACATGCCCAGTCGGTCAGAAGTTTACATACACTTCATTAGTATTTGGTAGCATTAACTTTAAATTGTTTAACTTGGGTCAAACGTTTCGGGTAGCCTTCCACAAGCTTCCATAAGTTGATTGAATTTTGGCCTATTCCTCCTGACAGAGCTGGCGTAACTGAATCTGGTTTGTAGGCCTCCTTGCTCGCACACGCTTTTTCAGTCCTACCCATACATTTTCAATAGGATTGAGGGCAGGGCTTTGTGTTGGCCACTCCAGTACCTTGACTTTGTTGTCCACAACTTTGGAATATGCTTGGGGTCATTGTCCATTTGGAAGACCCATTTGCGGCCAATCGTTAACTTCCTGACTGATGTCTTGTTGCTTCAATATATCCACATAATTTCTCCCCTCATGATGCCATCTATTTTGTGAATGTGCACCAGTCCCTCCTGCAGCAAAGCATCCATGGAACATGATGCTGCCACCCCCGTGCTTCACAGTTGGGATGGTGTTCTTCGGCTTGCAAGCCTCCCCCTTTTTCCTCCAAACATAACGATGGTCATTATGGCCAAACAGCTCTATTTTTGTTTCATCAGACCAGAGGACATTTCTCCAAAAAGTACGATAATTGTCCCCATGTGCAGTTGCAAACCGTAGTCTGGCTTTTTTTATGCCGGTTTTGGAGCAGTGGCTTCTTCCTTGCTGAGCGGCCTTACAGGTTTTTGTCAATATAAGACTCGTTTTACTGTGGGTATAGATACTTTTGTACCTGTTTCCTCCAGCATCTTCACAAGGTCCTTTGCTGTTCTGGGATTGATCTGCACTTTTCTCACCAAAGTACGTTAATCTCTAGGAGACTGAACGAGTCTTCTTCCTGAGCGGTATGACGGCCGCGTGGTCCCATGGTGTTTATACTTGCGTACTATTGTTTGTACAGATGAATGTGGTACCTTCAGGCGTTTGGTTCATCCTTAGGAGCAATTTCCAGACTTGTGCAGGTCTACAATTCTTTTTCTGATGTCGTGGCTGATTTCTTTTGATTTTCCCATGATGTCAAGCAAAAGGGAACTGAGTTTGAAGGTACACAGGTACACCTCCATTTGACTCAAATTATGTCAACTAGACTATCAGAAGCTTCTAAAGCCATGACATCATTTTCTGGAATTTTCCAAGCTGTTTAAGGGCACAGTCAACTTAGTGTACGTAAACTTCTGACCCACTGGAATTGTGATACAGTGAAATAATCGTTCTGTAAAAAATTGTTGGAAAAATGACTTGTGTCATGCAGGAAGTAGATGTCCTAACTGACTTGCCAAACTATAATTTGTTAACAAGACATTTGTGGAGTGGTTGAAAAACAAGTTTTAATGACTCCAGCCTAAGTGTATGTGAACTTCCGACTTCAACTGTACAGTACCAGTCAAAAGTTGGACACACCTAATCTACATTGTAGAATAATAGTAGAGGGAAGAAAACTCTAGACCACATTTACCCCACACACAGAGATGCGTACAAAGCTCTACCTTGCCCTCCATTTGGCAAATCTGACCATAATTCTATCCTCCTGATTCCTGCTTACAAGCAAAAACTAAAGCAGGAAGCACCAGTGACTTAGTCAACAAGAAAGTAGTCAGATGAAGCAGATGCTAAGCTACAGGACTGTTTTGCTAGCACAGACTTTAATATGTTCCGGGGATTCTTTTGGTAGCATTAAGGAGTACACCACATCAGTCACTGGCTTCATCAATAAGTGCATCAATGACATTGTCCCCACAGTGACCGTACGTGCATGGATTACAGTTAATATCCGCACTGAGCAAAAGGGTAGAGCTGCCGCTTTCAAGGAGCAGGACTCCGACCCGGAAGCTTATAAGAAATCCCGATATACCCACTGACGAACCATCAAACAGGCAAAGAGTAAATATAGGACTAAGATTGAATCGTACCTCACCGGCTTCGACACTCATCGGATGTGGCAGTGCTGGCAAACTATTACAGACTACAGAGGGAAGCACAGCCGCGAGCTGCCCATTGACACAAACCTACCAGACGAGCTACATTACTTCTATGCTTGCTTTGAGGCAAGTAACACTGAAGCATGCATGAGAGCACCAGCTGTTCCAGACAACTGTGGTCAAGCTCTCTGTAGCCGATATGAGTAAGACCTTTAAACAGGTCAACATTCACAAGACCGCAGGGACAGACGTGTACTCTGAGGATGTGCTGACCAACTGGCAAGTGTCTTCCCTGACATTTTCAACTTGTCCCTGACTGAGACTGAGTCTGTAATACCAACATGTTTCAAGCAAATGAAAAGTAAGATAAGTAATGAAATAAACTGAAAATTATTAAATTATAATATATATATTTTTTATAAATCTGTCGTTGACTCCTCACACTAACTTTAGTCAGGGGTCATCCTTATTTTCCTGCCCTCTTTTCTCTCTCCTTCCATTGGGCCATCCCTTGTTCTCGTAGAAAATATTTTAGTGCAGTTGCTCTCTCCATCTGTTTGATGTTGTCTGGCATTCCCTTGGCTCTCAGCGTCTCCTTCATCTGAACAACACAACAGTCTTTAGTCACTAAGTATGAATCTGAAATGGAACCCTATCCCCCATTGTGCTCTACTTTTGACCAGAGCCGTATGGGCCCAGGTCATACAAAGTCGTTCAGAGCCCAATGTGTTTACATTAAAGCATAAGTTAGATGACATGAAACATTGTCACTGAAATAAATGAAATTATGAAACTATGAAGATAATGTGTTAAGACTTAATGTACTCCACAGTGCATTCGTAAAATATTCAGATTTTTACACACAATACCTCACAATGACAAAGCGAAAACAAGTTTTTAGAAATGTTTGCAAACGAATAAAAAATAAAAAACTGAAATACCTTATTTACATAAGTATTCAGACCTTTTGCTATGAGACTCAAAATGTACCTTTGGTGCATCCTGTTTCCATTGATCATGCTCGAGATGGTTCTACAACTTGATTGAGTCCACCTGGGGTAAATTACATTTATTGGACATGATTTGGAAAGGCACACACCTGTCTATATGAGGTCCCACAGTTGACACTGCATGTCAGGGCAAAAAACAAGCCATGAGGTCGAAGGAATTGTCCGTAAAGCTCAGAGACAGGATTGTGTCGAGAGATAGATCTGGGAAAGGGTATTAACATATTTTTGCAGCATTGAAGGTCCCCAAGAACACAGTGGCCTCCATAATTCTTAAATGGAATAAGTTTGGAACCACCAAGACTCTTCCTAGAGCTGGCCGCCTGGCCAAACTGAGCAATCAGGAGAGAAGGGCCTTGGTCAGGGAGGTGAAGAACAACCCGATGGTTACGCTGACAAAGCTCCAGAGTTCCTCTGTGGAGATGGGAGAACCTTCCAGAATGACAACCATCTCTGCAGCACTCCACCCATCCAGCCTTTATGGTAGAGTGGCCAGATGAAAGCCACTCCTCATTAAAATGCACATGACAGCCCACTTGGAGTTTGCCAAAAGGCACCTAAAGGACTCTCAGACCATGTGAAACAAGATTATCTGGTCTGATGAAACCCAGATTGAACTCTTTGGCCTGAATGCCAAGCGTCACGTCTGGAGGAAACCTGGCACCATCCCTGTTGTGAAGCATGGTGGTGGCAGCATCATGTTGTGGGGATGTCTTTCATCGGCAGGGACTGGGAGACTAGTCAGGATCGAGGGAAAGATGAACGGAGCAAAGTGCATAGAGATCCTTGATGAAAACCTGCTCCAGAGGGCCCAGGCCCTTGGACTGGGTCGAAGGTTCACCTTCCAACAGGACAACAACCGTAAGCACACAGGAATGACCACACACGAGTGGCTTCAGGACAAATCTCTGAATGTCCTTGATTGGCCCAGCCAGAGCCCGGACTTAAACCCGATCGAACATCCCTGGAGAGACCTGAGCTGCAGAGAAGAATGGGAGAAACTCCCCAAATACAGCTTGTAGCATCACACCCAAGAAGACTTGAGGCCGTAATCACTGCCAAAAGTGACTGAGAACACATTCTCATTTGCAGCAATAACCTGGGGAATAGTTACAGGGGAGAGGAGGGGGATGAATGAGCCAATTGTAAACTGGGGATTATTAGGTGAGCCAGGACACCAGGGTTAACACCCCTACTCTTACGATAAGTGCCATGGGATCTTTAATGACCTCAGAGAGTCAGGACACCCGTTTAACGTCCCATCCGAAATACAGTACCCTACACAGGGCAGTGGGATATTTTTTTAGACCAGAGGACAGAGTGCCTCCTACTGACCCAACAACACCACTTCCAGAAGCATCTGGTCTCCCATCCAGGAACTGACCAGGACCAACCCTGCTTAGCTTCAGAAGCAAGCCAGCAGTGGTATGCAGGGTGGTATGCTGCTGGTGAACAAGGCTGTAACGTAACAAAAAGGTTGAATACTGAATACCTTCCGAATGTACTGTATATACTTGAGCTTGCCTGCTTTATTGACCAATAGAACAGTCCCAAAATGGGAAACCTCATGCATCTTGCAATTCAGGCAGGCTAGAGCTTAAGATATTTGAAATACTTAAAATCGTATCTGAACCCAGGTCTGGCAGGAATACACATCAATACAGTATGACTGGGGAAATAAAATGCAGTATAATTTATGGGTTATTGTTACGCTTGGGATATTAGCCTCTTAGAGGGCAGTGATTACCCTACGACCTGTTATTGATCCCTCTGTTATGGTGTTTATTTACCAGTTATTACCGTGGCCATTACAGCAGATGCTCACATCGATTCTCCTGTTAGAGGAGCAGCAATTCTACAAGAGGGGGCCCAATTGGCTTTGAACTTGAACTCTCCACATGCAGACACATGCATGCTTTCAGATACACGTAAAAAACAATGTATGCTGAACAGAGTTTCCACCCCTTATCTTTTTATCCCTCTCTCTCTCCTCTTCATCTCTCTCTCTCTCCTCTTCATCCCTCTCTCTCTCTCTCTCCTCTTCATCCCCCTCTCTCTCTCTCTCTCTCTCTCTCTCTCTCTCTCTCTCTCTCTCTCCTCTTCATCCCTCTCTCTCCTCTTCATTCCTCTCTTCCTCCTGATGAGTAGGTCCAGTCTGGGTAATGTTGAATAATTCGGAAGCAGACCTGTATTTATTATAGCACTTAGTTTAATAGGATCAGCTTTATAAAGGGAGTGAAGACTGTGTGTGTGTGTGTGTGTGTTCGTGCGTGCGTGCGTGCGTGTGTGGAGCTTCAGTCGCCAGACGGCCACAGTTGGGAGATGATGGGATATCACTTATCCCCCTCCTCCATCCATCGTTCGCCCACCGAAAGCACTCTCCCAGTCTACTAGAATAATTGATTCTAAGAATGCCAACTCATTGAAAGCGATACAAATGCAAACCACGACCTGCCTACGTAAGCACACACACACGTGCGCACAAATGCATGGACGCATACACACGTAGGAACATAGAGCTTACGCACACACTGCTGAGGGAAATTAAAACGAGGTGCGTGTCGATGGACAATGGAATTCCGCCTGTATATTCTGTGTGCGTGTCACCACCACAGACTGTGTACCACCACAGACTGTGTCACCACCACAGACTATGCATTGACATTGAGGGACAGAGGGAGGGAGGGGGTGGCAGTATTGGCTCCTGTACTGATGAGGCTAAAATGACAGAAACATAATTTTACTAGCCACTCCTCCAACCCTCCCCACTCTCACACCTCCAATCCACAGACCCTCCCACACCCCTTCTCCAACTGATTAGTCCCTGTTCTGGGCCTCAGCTACCTGCCCTCATAAATCACAATGTAGGGACATTTATTCTGCTTGTCTGACTATTGTTTGCTTCTTTTATTCTTTCATTTTCCGCCTAGATATCTGAACACTGGAGAGGAGAGATTTCCACTGGCCCCACATTCGACTAGGAAGGTGGTAAAATTGCCAGTAATATACAGGGAATAAATGCAAGCATTAACACGCACCCACCCACACACACAAACACAAACACACAATCACGCAAAAAAACACACACGTCCATTGGACTCACACGACACATACCTCCAACACTATCATCTATTATCCTGGCTGCTTTTCGACCCGTACCAATAAGTGACTGAAAAGCTCATGTAAATAAATCTCGGGGAAAAAGTGTAATCCAATTGTGCACACCTGTTTTCTTCTGGGATTGCAGGAAAGGTAGAACAGACAGTGGTTGGAGCGGAAGACAGGATCGGGAAATGTAGAGGCATGTGGGCACGCTATGTTTCTGATATTGCTGTGGTGTCAGGGAACTGGTGTGGATATACTAGTACAACAGCAACCCAGAAATAGGTGTGTTTGTGTGTGTTGGTCTTCATGCCTCTTGCATGTGTTTGCCAGAAGAGAAAAACAAGCTTATCATGGGAATACATTAAATAAATACAGAGAGAAGACTGGACATGCAAGGACTCAAGGGTGGCTTAAGTGCAGAATAATGTTCTCACAAGGGTTCTGTATGTTCGGAGTACACACGCACGCTTGTGCGTGCGTACTCCGAACACATAGAACCCTTGTGAGAACATGGTTCTGCACTTAAGCCACCCTTGAGTCCTTGCGCGCACATACACTCACTCACTCTCTCTCTCTCTCTCTCTCTCTCTCTCACACACACACACACACACACACACACACACACACACACACACACACACACACACACACACACACACACACACACACACACACACACACGTTAGTATGAACTCTCCACAGGAGTATAACCCTGCACCACGCAAACACAGTCAAACACACACATACCCGTAACCAGGACCCATGCATATTGTTCACATACTGCAAGGAATCATATTCATGGCTACATGCTGTGTCGGTGAATGTTTCTGACACCAGATGTACATCCATATTCCAGTCTCTATTGGAAAAGGAGATGTGTGGCTCAGAGCACCACGGATAGACAGAGGGATGGATAGCGAGGGCTGGAGTGAAGACTGGGGAAGGACACAGGGAGAGAGGGAGGGAGAGAGAGGGTGGTGCCGCCGGGCAGAGCCCCTGGCTGGTGTGTCTTGGGAGGGGTGGAGCGAGGGAGGGATGGCAGAATGGAGGGCGGGGTGCCGGGCAGAGTGTTTCTTGTCTTTCACACGGCAGGATGAGTCATCTCAACCCTCCCTCTCTCCCTGTGTCCTTCTCCAGTCTTCATTCCAGCCCTCGCTATCCATCCCTCTGTCTATCCGTGGTGCTCTGAACCACACATCTCCTTTTCCAACAGAGACTGATGAACACTGACATGCAGTATGGATGTACTGACACAAGGAGATGGAGACCCCTGTAGGAAGGGGGGGGCAGGGAGAATCAAGAGGTAGAATGAAAGAGAGTAGGCATATTCCACTTTACTTTAACAGACTACAGCTCTCAAACATAATATGAGGTCACCTATTACAACACAGACTGAGTTACAGAGAAAAGCTGTAACGTGGGCATGTATTTGTGTGACTGAGCGAGAGAGAGAACACATGACACAGTCTATGAAACCAATCCTGTATTACAGCATGTCTCTGTTGTAATGGTAGACCTCTGTTATGTCTCCTCCATCCTTCCATCTCTATACTCCATGTGACAGTGGAGGCGTAGCTGGAAGACTGTCTGAGCCAGCAGGGGGGCAGGAGGTGAATGGTGCCTGTCACTCTCCATTCCCTCAGACATACATCTCCCCCTCCCTCCCCCGTCCCCCCTCCACACACACACACACACACACACACACACACACACACACACACACACACACACACACACAGTCCTCAGATAAACTGTTCCACTATACCCCCGGAGCTGGCCTTTTGCTTTCAGATCACAGGCTGATGGGGACTACTGTAGCGTATTGAGAAGCTCGTCTTTAAATATAACTTGATACACTAGTGCACTCGTTACACTATATTGTTGTAGATCCAGTTACTGTAAATGAGAATGTGTTGTCAGTCAACTAACCTGGTAAAATAATCCAGGTTAAAAGAACAAGGGGAGGAGGGAATCACTCATGTTCAGACAGTTTGAATAGGGACAGATTGTTGGCCCATATCTCGTATCGTCTGGCCAAATACAAGGTCACATCTCCAATAACCTCCATTCACTAGAGCATTAGAGTTCCATGTCCAAAGTCGAGGATTTGGCCTTAGTGTGTAACACACTTGTATGACAGAGGTCAATTAACTAGTCAATCAGTCCATCAATTAATCCCAAAGTCAATTGTCACAGTCTATAGTCCTTCAGCACCTGTGTCACAACGGACTTCTGCATAAAAAAACATTTTGTGTAAAAAAAACATTATTATTGATTCGTGACACATTGTTATAGGGTAAATCCATATGAGTTCAAACACTTTTTGACAGCATCCATTTTTATTGAAACAGCACTTTCCGTACAGGTTTTCCCATGGAAGAAGTGGTCAGAAAGTGACCGTTTGGACCTGAATGCCAAAACATTCCAGAGATAAATGTGCTCCAAGTTGACCAATTTTGCATACCCCTACCATACAATTAGACATCCATATCTTCATCACTGGTGAAGATTAACGGTTTAGTGTGATATCATTTAAAAGCTTACAAACAGGGCTGTTAAACTATGTCATAATTTCTTAAACAAAACAAAAACGCACGTTTTTTTCATATTTGTATATGTTGTAGCTTAGACCCGACTTTACACCATCTGAGGTTCTTGTGTTGCGGCCGGCATCAGTTGAGACACAACATTCCCTGGGATACAGGGTGGGGTATCATTTCAGGCATAGAAATAGAATTCATAGATTGGACCTATCCCTTCAGACCACTGTAATTTGGCTGATACACCATTGAAATGTATAATTACTACCAAGATGGCCGCCGGTCCACCCACCGGTCTTAAATGGTCATGTCCATTCTATTATCTGTCTTTTCTAGGATTTCAACAGGTTTCCTGTGGAGGATTAACAGTATAATTTAAAACAACAGATAGTCCCATTCAAGTCAACATTCTCTGATGTGTAGACCTCCAAACATCTTTGTGATACCATTTGAAAGTCGAAATGTGTGTTTTATTCCCATAGTACATTTATCAGCCAAAACATGACACCCACCCTGCATTCAAGAGAATGGTGTGTCTCAACCTATGGCAGGCACAACACAAAAATATCCAAAATGGTGTCTAACCTGCAACCTATACGAGTGTTTTCTGACAATAAAAAAAAAATTAAAATAAATAAAATAAAAAAATAAATAAAATAAAGCTAAAAAAATGACTTAATTTGTATGATAACAGTTTGACAACCCTGTAGTAGTAAGCTTAAAGATTATATACATCTCAACCATTTATCTTTCACAGTGGTGAAGACATGGATGCCTCGTGGTATGGTGGGGTATGCCTCGTGGTAAGGTGGGGTATGCCTCGTGGTATGGTGGGGTATGCCTCGTGGTATGGTGGGGTATGTCTCGTAGTATGGTGGGGTATGCCTCGTGGTATGGTGGGGTATGCCTCGTGGTATGGTGGGGTATGCCTCGTGGTAAGGTGGGGTATGCCTCGTGGTATGGTGGGGTATGCCTCGTGGTATGGTGGGGTATGCCTCGTGGGGTATGGTGGTAAGGTGGGGTATGCCTCGTGGTATGGTGGGGTATGCCTCGTGGTATGGTGGGGTATGCCTCGTGGTATGGTGGGGTATGCCTCGTGGTATGGTGGGGTATGGTGGGGTATGCCTCGTGGTATGGTGGGGTATGCCTCGTGGTATGGTGGGGTATGCCTCGTGGTATGGTGGGGTATGCCTCGTGGTATGGTGGGGTATGCCTCGTGGTATGGTGGGGTATGCCTCGTGGTATGGTGGGGTATGCCTCGTGGTATGGTGGGGTATGCCTCGTGGTAAGGTGGGTAGGTGGGGTATGCCTCGTGGTATGGTGGGGTATGCCTCGTGGTAAGGTGGGGTATGGTGGGGTATGCCTCGTGGTATGGTGGGGTATGCCTCGTGGTATGGTGGGGTATGCCTCGCCTGGTATGGTGGGGTATGCCTCGTGGTATGGTGGGGTATGCCTCGTGGTATGGTGGGGTATGCCTCGTGGTATGGTGGGGTATGCCTCGTGGTATGGTGGGGTATGCCTCGTGGTATGGTGGGGTATGCCTCGTGGTATGGTGGGGTATGCCTCGTGGTATGGTGGGGTATGCCTCGTGGTATGGTGGGGTATGCCTCGTGGTATGGTGGGGTATGCCTCGTGGTATGGTGGGGTATGCCTCGTGGTATGGTGGGGTATGCCTCGTGGTAAGGTGGGGTATGCCTCGTGGTATGGTGGGGTATGCCTCGTGGTATGGTGGGGTATGCCTCGTGGTATGGTGGAGTATGCCTCGTGGTATGGTGGGGTATGCCTCGTGGTATGGTGGGGTATGCCTCGTGGTATGGTGGGGTATGCCTCGTGGTATGGTGGGGTATGCCTCGTGGTAATGTGGGGTATGCCTCGTGGTAAGGCGGGGTATGCCTCGTGGTAAGGTTGGGTATGCCTCGTGGTAAGGTGGGGTATGCCTCGTGGTATGGTGGGGTATGCCTCGTGGTATGGTGGGGTATGCCTCGTGGTATGGTGGGGTATGCCCCGTGGTATGGTGGGGTATGCCTCGTGGTATGGTGGGGTATGCCTCGTGGTATGGTGGGGTATGTCTCGTGGTATGGTGGGGTATGCCTCGTGGTATAGTGGGGTATGCCTCGTGGTATGGTGGGGTATGCCTCGTGGTATGGTGGGGTATGCAAAACGGGTCCACTTTTAACTATTGAATATTTTGGCATTCAGTTCCAAAAAATATCTGAGCACTTCTACAATGGGCAAATACATATAGAAGGCTTCATTCACATAAAAAGGTGTCTATTAAAAGTTATTGAATTCAAATGGATTTAGCCTATAGCTGAACATCAATAACAGCATCTGCTCAGAGAGACAAAGATGAAAGATGAAACAAAACAGAACAGAACAGGGACAAGTGTACTGTAGTATTGAGTAGCTTTGGTGTAATGACAACTGTTGTAGTAGTTTGGTCCCCTAGGGGCCTATGTATTATGTGACCCCTGGTCTCTCTAATCACTGTTGGCCTGGTAATCTAATCTTGGTGAATCCTCTACGCCCTCAGGAGCTGGCACCACTATACTACTCCTAGTGGCTCTGTAGCTGATTGTGGGCGGTGTTCTGTGTCCACACGCAAATACACAGACATAATTGAGTCATTTATCAGTTTGTTTTTGTCTGTTCAGATCCTCAGGTGGGCTGGTAGTACTGATGGAGATTTAGGAGCTCTACCCAGGTGTGTGTGTGTGTGTGTGTGTGTGTGTGTGTGTGTGTGTGTGTGTGTGTGTGTGTGTGTGTGTGTGTGTGTGTGTGTGTGTGTGTGTGTGTGAGAGAGAGAGAGAGAGAGAGAGAAACGTGCTCACTGGTGTAATGGATGCTCACACTGCGGTGGCAGATGTCACACTCACAACTTATGAAGTTATCTTCTATCATACAGCCAGGGTGACCTTGGGGACGGCTGTCGGATGTGCGGGTATATACATATGTGTGTGTGTTTCTGTGTGTTGACGGTATTGGAAGCGTTATTTATGTGCATGTGTCCATCATAGAGCCACACACTCAAGGGACGTGTCAGGACTAGATTAGTATGATTGGGTAAGAGTTACATCACAGGGAGAAGTTTTTTGTTGTTGTAATCTGGAGATATAAGTCATTAGTACTCTTCACAAGAGAAAGAGGGGGGACTCCATGGATAAGTGTGTGTGTGTGTGTGTGTGTGTGTGTGTGTGTGTGTGTGTATTTGAAAGTGCGTGTGCGAACATATACGTGTTAATTTGACTTTCGTGATAAACAATTGCTAGTTAAAGTCTTGTTCATTCACTGCAACTCCCCGATGGACTCGGGAGAGGCGAAAGTCGAGAGTCATGCATCCTCCGAAACACGACCCTGCCAAGAAGCACTGCTTCTTGACACACTGGAAGCCAGCCGCACCAATGTGTTGGAGGAAACACTATCCACCTGGCGAACGAGGTCAGCTTGCAGGCGCCTGGCCCACCACACGGAGTCACTAGAGCGTGAAGGGACAACGAAATCACGGCTTGTCAAACCATCCCCTAACCTGGACGATGCTGGGCCTGTGTGAACATACTTTGTCTTGCCACTGTATGTGAACCCTTTGGAAATACCTGGATTTCTGCATAAATTGGTCATACAATTTGATCTGATCTTCATCGAGGTCACAACAATAGACAAACGCAGTCTGTTTCAACTAATAACACACAAACAATTATACATTTTCATGTCTTCTTTTGAACACCGTATAAACTTTCACAGTGCAGGGTGGAAAAAGTATGTGAACCCTTGGATTGAATAACTGGTTGACCCTCCTTTGGCAGCAATAACCTCAACCAAACGTTTTCTGTAGTTGTGGATCAGACCTGCACACCGGACAGGAGGAAGCATCTCAATCAGGTTGAGGTCAGGACTCTGACTGGGCCACTCCAGCAGGCATATTTTCTTCTGTTGAAGCCATTCTGTTGTTGATTTACTTCTGTGTTTTGGGTCGTTGTCCTGTTGCATCACCCAACTTCTCTTGAACTTCAATTGGTGGACAGTTGGCCTTACATTCTCCTGCAAAATGTCTTGATAAACTTGGGAATTCATTTTTCCGTTGATGATAGCAAGTTGTCCAGGCCCTGAGGCAGCAAAGCAGCCCCAAACCATGATGCTCCCCCCACCATACTTTACAGTTGGGGTGAGGTTTTGATGTTGGTGTGCTGTGCATTTTTTCTCCACACATAGTGTTGTGTGTTCCTTCCAAACAACTCAACTGTAGTTTCATCTGTACAGAGAATATTTTGCCAGTAGCGCTGTGGAACATCCGGGTGCACTTTTGCAAACTTCAGACGTGCAGCAATATTTTTTGGGGACATCAGTGGCTTCTTCCGTGGTGTCCTCCCAAGTTAAAACAGGATTTTACAAATTTTTGCAACAAAAATTATATATATATATATATATATATATATATATACATACATACACACACTACCGTTCAAAAGTTTGGGGTAATTTAGAAATGTCCTTGTTTGTTTGTCCATTAAAATAACATCAAAAATACAGTGTAGACATTGTTAAAGTTGTAAATGTCTACTGTAGCTGTAAACAACAGATTATTTCATGGCATATCTACATAGGCGTACAGAGTTCCATTATCAGCAACCATTGTGTTAACTAATCCAAGTTTATCATTTTAAAAGTCTAATTGATCATTAGAAACCCGTTTGCAATTATGTTAGCACACTTGCAAACTGTAGTGCTGATTAAATAAGCAATAAAACTGGCCTTCTTTAGACTAGTTGAGTATCTGGAGCATCAGCATTTGTGGGTTGGATTACAGGCTCAAAATGGCCAGAAACAAATTACTTTCTTCTGAAACTCGTCAGTCTATTCTTGTTCTGAGAAATGAAGGCTATTCCATTCCGAGAAATTGATAAGAAACTGAAGTTCTCGTAAAACGTTGTGTACAACTCCATTCACAGAACAGCGCAAAGTGGCTCTAACCAGAATAGAAAGAGGAGTGGGAGGCCCCGGTGCACAACTGAGCAAGAGGACAAGTACATTAGAGTGTCTAGTTTGAGAAACAGACACCTCACAAGTTCTCAACTGGCAGCTTCATTAAATAGTACCAGGCTCAATGTCAACAGTGAAGAGGCGACTCTGGGATGCTGGCTTTCTAGGTAGAGTTCCTCTGTCCAGTGTCTTTGCTCTTTTGCCCAACTTAATTTTTTCTTTTTATTGGCCAGTCTAAGATATGGCTTTTTCTTTGCAACTCTGCCTCGAAGGCCAGCATCCCGGAGTCACCTCTTCACTGTTGACGTTGAGACTGGGTACTATTTAATGAAGCTGCCAAAGTGTACTGTGATCAGTTGGTGTCCAGAGACTGATGTTTTCCATCTTTCAAAGACATTCTCTTTTTTTACCGAAAGGGGGAAAAAGAGGTGATGATTTAGTTTAGGAACGTTTATTACGCAGCAATTGCTGGGGAATTGTAGTCGAGCAAGAGCCACCGTGGAGATGAGGAAAACATGATCTAAGCAATTTTCAGGGTTAGTGCTTTCTCTCTCTCTCTCTCTCTCTCTCTACAAACACACACGTCCCCTAATGACCAGATGCTGTTAATTTCACGTCTGTTGACTTATTTACATTCCTGCAATCATGGGATTATATGAATATTTATAAAGCTGATCACTGAAGGGTATTTGATACTTGTGTGTGTGTGTGTGTGTGTGTGTGTGTGTGTGTGTGTGTGTGTGTGAAGGAGATCCAGGAGCTAGTTGAAAGGTGAGAACAACAGCGTATTTTCAGTCGGGTTTCCTCTCCTTCCACAGCCCCTCTGAAGACTTCTAGTATGGCGAAACACTAGCAAAAGTCCAATTAACATTTAATCTGGGCTAAAGCTCAAGACACTCAAGTTGTATCTCTCCCTTCTTGTTCTTACTCTAATATCTCTGTTATAAGCTGATAGATATTCCAGCTTCTATCTGAATTGTTCCCTGTTCATAACAAGAGGAGACATATTCTCAGCATCTAAGAGTTGCTCAGTATTGTGTGATGGCGTTAAGTGATGCGTCATCCATCAATGCCAGCTCAGTCACCTTTCATTTGGATCAGAAGGACTTTCACAGGTAGGTGCAGAGAAAGGACTTGTGTCCTACTGCTTTTCCAGTCCATCCCCTGATAACCAGTAATATGACTAGAGAAGTCAAAAGGTTGACCTTCTTCTGAGGTGACATAGACCCTATTTTGGTCCATCTGTAATTACACTAGTCTTGTTGGGATGCAAGGGGCAGTGTGTATATGCCTTTTTAGGAGAGTGTGTACGTTTAGGAGTGTGTCAGGTCAATGACTTGACATAGGGCTGGTGAGTGCTGGTGGTACAAATGAGAGGTAATAGCCACATGGAAAACACCTCGCAAGGTCTCTCTCTCTCTCTCTCTCTCTCTCTCTCTCTCTCTCTCTCTCTCTCTCGCTCTCTCGCTCTCTCTCTCTCTCTCTCTCTCTCGCTCTCTCTCTCTCTCTCTCTCCTCTCGACAGGACCACACTATTTATTCCCACCAGGTGAAAGAGCACACACACACACAGGCACACACAGACAGGAGCAATGGTGATGACAACCCAGAGCTGAATGATTTAAGACTTGGGCCAGACTCTCCTCTCTATCTGTTCTCTAAAATGCCCATGCCTGCCCCGTTTAACCATGCCTGCCCCGTTTAACCATGCCTGCCCCGTTTAACCATGCCTGCCCCGTTTAACCATGCCTGCCCCGTTTAACCATACCTGCCCCGTTTAACCATACCTGCCCCGTTTAACCATACCTGCCCCGTTTAACCATACCTGCCCCGTTTAACCATGCCTGCCCCGTTTAACCATGCCTGCCCCGTTTAACCATGCCTGCCCCGTTTAACCATGCCTGCCCCGTTTAACCATGCCTGCCCCGTTTAACCATGCCTGCCCCGTTTAACCATGCCTGCCCCGTTTAACCATGCCTGCCCCGTTTAACCATGCCTGCCCCGTTTAACCATGCCTGCCCCGTTTAACCATGCCTGCCCCGTTTAACCATGCCTGCCCCGTTTAACCATGCCTGACTCCAGAGGACACACACACACACCCGTTCAACACATCCGACGCCGTTACGACAGCGTTAATGTGACAGCGTTCAGTTAGTGTTGACTAAGGACCTCCCGTGACCCTCTCGCTAATCATCCATATTTAACAGCCTGCTGGATTGACAAGGTCAGATTCATCCACCATCTTATCCCTTTATTCACTCCCTTGTTACCTGCTCTTCGTTCATTTCATCCCTTTAATTTATTTGCTCTCTCGTTCCCTTCTCTTCTTTCACACCGAGAGCCATTATTTTGGCAAGGGACTCTTCTGGGACAATGACTCTCAGTTGTGTCATCATGGGAACACTTCACCAATCACGTGTTAGTTATGAAGCTAATTAACCAATCAGCTGTCTGTCATGCGTGTACTTCCCGTAGAAATAGAAGCTAAGCGACAAGGAAGGAGAGGAGAAACGGAAGAAGAAAGGTTTCACATCAGGAGATGTCATAATTGACAGGAAAGAAAGAAGGGAAGCAGATAATTGGTTAGAGGAACGCACCAATGGTTTGTAATGATGTATTTCTAAGCAGCTTTGGTGAAGTGGCTCCTCATGTTCAAGTAGTGTGGGGGTCAGTGGATGCAGGGAAAGCCTGAGGCAAAGAAGGAAGGAGACAGAAAATGACACGGAAGAAAAGGAAGGGTAAATGAAATAGGCGAGGGGCATGGGAGACTGAGAGAGAAAGAGCCTCTTCTCTCTCCTCTCTTCCCTCAGGGTTGACACCATCCATCCATTTCTCTCTGATGCCTCTACTAGAGAAAACCCCCAAAGCATCAAAGCTTTACCCTCCAACTCTCTCTATTTCTCCCTCTCTCCTCCCTCACTCTCCCGCTCTCTTTTCCCCACGTCTGGATCGTACAGGGCTAATCACAATCTGTTTCAGTGTGATATCACAACGGCTCTATTGTCAATGTAATTCCATCCAGTCTATTGGGCAGCCGATCACAGTGCAGTCCCAGCCCGTGCCAACCCAACACATATACACACACACACAAAGATTTGGGCACAACCCAGTGTCGCTGCAGCCCTGATGCCACCTAATTGCTTTAGGGGGTTTCCATGATCCCATCCATCCATCCCATCCATCCACAGCTCTGTCCAGTACCAACAGACCGACAATCTCTTTTATTATTTCACACTTTTTAGATTTCTTGTAAGTGCTGGTTAAATGTCAACTCAGTCAAACTACTGTATTGTCAGTTAATCACCATGAAGGGACTTTGCTGTCAAAGCATTTGTTCTTGGTCTTTACACCTCTTCAAAGACGAGTACACAATTATGACTATGTCTATATAACCTTTATACCAGGGTTGCCCAACTGGCGGCCCAAGTGTGATTTTATTTGCCCCCCCCAAGTTTTCTGAACAAAACAATTCAATTTGCATATTTAAAAAAAAAGTGTTGGTACAGGAATGATTCAATACAACTAAACCATATTCTGTCCCAACAGCACCCAGAGCTGTGTCTGCTACTGTAGTCTGGAACCAAGAGGACTAGGATGAAACCTGTCCAACCGCTGGAAAAACGCCAGCAAATCAGCTCCGAGTGATTTTAGTTTGGAAATCTATTCCAAAGTATCCCCACGCATAGTAGGGAAGTACAGTTGAAGTCGGAAGTTTACATACACCTTAGCCAATACATTTAAACTCAGTTTTTCACAATTCCTGACATTTAATCCTAGTGAATATTCCCTGTCTTAGGTCAGTTACCACTTTATTTTAAGAATGTGAAATGTCAGAATAATATTAGAAAAAATTATTTATTTCAGCTTTTATTTCTTTCATCACATTCCCAGTGGGTCAGAAGTTTACATATATTCAATTAGTATTTGGTAGCATTGCCTTTAAAAAGTTTAACTTGGGTCAAACGTTTCAGGGAGTCTTATAACAACCTTCCCACAATAAGTTGGGTGAATCTTGTCCCGTTCCTCCTGACAGAGCTGGTGTAACTGAGTCAGGTTTGTAGGCCTCCTTGCTCGCACACGATTTTTCAGTTCTGCCCACAAATGATCCATAGGATTGAGGTCAATGCTTTGTGATGGCCACTCCAATACCTTGACTTTGTTGTCCTTAAGCCATTTTGCCACAACTTTGGAAGTATGTTTGGGGTCATTGTCCATTTGGAAGATCCATTTGCGACCAAGCAAAACTTCCTGACTGATGTCTTGAGATGTTGCTTCAATATATCCACATACTTTTCCTTCCTCATGATGCCATCTATTTTGTGAAGTGCACCAGTCCCTGCCGTAGCAAAGCACCCTCACAACATGATGCTGCCACACCCGTGCTTCGCGGTTTGGATGGTGATCTTCAGCTTGCAAGCCTCCCCCTTTTTCCTCCAAACATAACGATGGTCATTATGGCCAAACAGTTCTATTTTTCTATATCATACCAGAGGACATTTCTCGAAAAATAACTCTTTGTCCCCATGTGCAGTTGCAAACCGTAGTCTGGCTTTTTTATGGCAGTTTTGATGTAGTGGCATCTTCCTTGCTGAGGGGCCTTTCAGGTTATGTCGATTATAGGACTCGTTTTACTCTGGATATAGATACTTTTGTACCCGTTTTCTCCAGCATCTTCACAAGGTGCTTTGCTATTGTTCTGGAAGTGATTTGCACTTTTCGCACCAAAGTACGTTCATCTCTAGAAGACAGATCGCGTCTCCTTCCTGAGCGATATGACGGCTGCGTGGTCCCATGGTGTTTATACTTGCGCACTATTGTTTGTACAGATGAACGTGGTACCTTCAGGCATTTGGAAATTGCTCCCAAGGATGAACCAGACATGTGGGGGTCTACATTTTTTTCTGAAGTCTTGGCTGATTTCATTTGGTTTTCCCATGATGTTTTGCAAAGAGGCACTGAGTTGAAGGTAGGCCTTGAAATGCATCCACAGGTACACAAACTCAGATGATGTCAATTAGCCTATCAGAAGCTTCTAAAGCCATGACATTATTTTCAGGAATTTTCCAAGCTGTTTAAAGGCACAGTCAACTTAGTGTATGTTAACTTCTGACCCACTGGAATTGTGATACAGTGAATTATAAGTGAAATAATCTGTCTATAAACAATTGCTGGAAGAATTACTCGCATCATGCCCAAAGTAGATGCCCTATCCAACTTGTCAAAACTATAGTTTGTTAACAAAAAACTTGTGGAGTGGTTGAAAAACGAGTTTTAATCACTCCAACCGAAGTGTATGTAAACTTCCGACTTCAACTGTATATGTGTCCGTTTACAAATGTAAGTAAGGTTTGAAATGATTATGTTTTAGTCAATTTGCAGTCTACATATTATTCGTAATTATGTTCCGACCCCCCGCGGCTGCATGTAGTTATTACCCCAGTTTTACTCTTTTACCTGAGAGTGTACCTGCAACACCACAATCTGAATACTCAATCAGGGACCTAACTCACCCTTTGCCTGCAGTTTGCCTGCATGTCATTTCAAAATCAGTGTTTAATATCTATCCCAAGCTGTCTGCATGATTATACAAACATTCCTACTGTGATATCATCAGTGTACTTAGCATCACCCATTTAATCCTCCCCAAAAAAGCCCTGTCGCACCAAACCCCATAGACATGTCATAATACCTTTACATAACGCCTGTTCAGAATGCTTTAATTAAAAAGAAAGAAATAAAGCTCATTTCAAAATGCTTTCCTACTTAGCAGATCAGCACTTGCATCGGCGGCTTTAGACAAACAAAACAAATGACAAGATAGCACGGGATGACAGGCTTAGAAAGGGGGGAGGGAGGGAGAGAGAGCAAGAGTGGAGAGGAAAGGGGGGAGGAGAGGAGAGAGAAAGACAGAGAGATGGAGAGAAGAGGAAAAGAGGAGAGGGAGTCTACAGTATTCATAATGCTTTTTCTCAGGGTAGTCGCGTTTCCCGTCACTCGAGCAGCAGAAGACAGACACTCCCATCCAAACTTCCTCAAACGATGCACTCTATATACCTCCCATTTAACCACTCTGATGGAGAAACAACTCACAAACCAACACGCCAAACGCAGCAGTACATACACTCTTGAGAACTCTACGCCACACACACGCACGCACGCACACACACACGCACGCACGCACGCACACACACACACACACACACACACACACACACACACACACTTTGATACTTCCTCTGAGATGAGTGTGTGTGTTATGTTACTGAGACTGGAAAGAGGATTGTGTTTTAAAGACAATGCCACAGTTTGTACTGCATCTCTCTCTCTCTCTCTCTCTCTCTTGTTTCTCTCTCTATTTCTCTCTCTCTCCCATGGTTTGTCTTTCTCTCCTTCTGTCTCTCTCCTTCTCTAGCTCTCTCTGGCTCTCTCTCTGGCTCTCTTTGGCTCTCTCTCTGGCTCTCTCTCTGGCTCTCTTTGGCTCTCTCTCTGGCTCTTTAAGTATTTAAAGCTACCAGCCAGGCTTTTTCTCTCTCCTGTCCTCAGTCTGTTTTGAGTGGGGCTAAGGCTGTGTCCCTTGACGACCTGTCCGCTTCCTCACTTCCTCTCACTTTCTCTCCTCTCATCAGCACATTTATCATTTCTACTTCATATTCACATTTAATTGTCTCTTTTCCGCTCTCTTGTTCTTTTTCTCTCTTCATCATCGTGTCATTTTAACCCGCTCTTCCTCTCCTCTCCTCCCCTCTCCTCTCCTTTCCATTAGTTTCCTCTCCTCTCCTCCCCTCTCATCTCCATTGCCTGCCTCTCTTAGACACACAAAGAAAGGGCTGCTCCATGACCCGTGCATTGTTTCAGTGTTGCAAGAGAACCTCTCTTTCACAAGTACTGTTCTCTAGTTATCTGAAGAGAGAAGAGAAGTGGAGATGGGCTGCAGGGAGGCCAGACTGCCTATTGTCTTTGGTTGGCTTGGCTGGCTGGCATTTGGAGAATTCTTGTAATGCATCACTAAATCCCAACAGCACTCAAGCCCTTCATGTCTGTACTGGGAACTTGAGGGAAGGGACGTAGTGGCTATGATATTTCTATCCATCAGCTCTGGTTGTTGATTGGTTTGTTTGACAGAGGGAGAGTTTTGGAGAGTGGTTGAACCGATTCCACATATAGATCTCTAGAGAGGTTTAGACCACACACAGATCTATTCATGGCTCTGGTTCGACTGATTGCGGTGTCTCCGATGTCTCTGCACACCACACCCAACTGAAGATCGGTGAGGAGATTTTTTCAGACTATTTTTCTCTTCCCCTGTCTCCCTCCCATCTAGTTCTCCTTCCTATTCCTCCCTGGATCCTCCTCCTCCTTCCCCATTCCTCTCCTCCTCTAGATTATATTCTGTCAGCAGTTGGACAGGTTTATTCCCCGTCCTTTTGCTTCCAGACTACAGTAAGGAGACACAGCTCTGGGTGCTGTTGGGACAGAATATGGTTTAGTTGTATTGAATCATTCCTGTACTGTTCTGTAGGTTGGGCCTTGTTGCAGGCCTTTGTAGTGTGAGAGAAAAATGATCCACAGATAATCATTGTGGGAGAGAAAAACATGTTGCAAGTGTATGCAACCTATATGGTGTGTTTGTGTGTGCTTGTGTGTGAACATCAGCGTTTTAGAGTAGAATAGGGTATAAGGTATGTGTGTTTGTAGAGTAGGGTATCAGGTGCGTGTGTGTGTGCTTGTGTGTGAACATCAGCGTTGTAGAGTAGAATAAGGTATAAGGTATGTGTGTTTGTAGAGTAGGGTATCAGGTGTGTGTGTGTGTGTGCTTGTGTGTGAACATTAGCGTTGTAGAGTAGGGTATAAGGTATGTGTGTTTGTAGAGTAAGGTATCAGGTGTGTGTGTGTGTGCATGCGTGCATGTTAAACTATACTTGTGGGGACCAGAAACCCCAACGAGAATAGTAAATTAACAACAATTTGACCAACTGGGGACATTTTGTTAGTCCCCACAAGGTCAAATGCTATTTCTAGTGGGTTTAGGGTTAAGGTTAGAATTCGTTTTAGGGTTCAGTAGCTAGGGTTAGGTTTAGGGTTAATGTTAGGGTTAAGTAAGGTATAAGGTAGGGATCATCAATTGCAGTGCTTTCAGAAAGTATTTATACCCCTTGACTTATTCTACATTTTGTTTTGTTAGAGCCTGAATTTAAAATTGATTACATGTTGATTTTTTTGTCACTGGCCTTCACACAATACCTCCTAAGGTCAAAGTTGAATTTTGTTGAATTTAAAAACAAACAAATTCATACAAAAAGAACAGTTGAAAAATATTGAGTCAATAAGAATTCAACCCCTTTGTTATGGCAAGCCTAAAGTTCAGGATTAAAAATGTGCTTTACAAGTCACATAATAAGTTGCATGAACTGCAATAAAAGTGTTTAAAATGATTTTTGAATGACTACTTCATCTCTGTACCCCACACATACAATTCATTATCTGTAAGGTCCCTTAGTTGAGCAGTGAATTTTAAACACAGATTCAACCACAAAGACCAGGGAGATTTTCCAATGCCAGCAAAGAAGGGCACCTTTTGGTAGACGGAAAAAAACAGACATTGAATATCCCTTTGAGCATGGTGAAGTTATTCATTACACTTTGGATGGTGTATCAATACACCCTGTCACTACAAAGTTGCTGGAGAGGAAGGAAACTGCTCAGGGATTTCACCAATCGACCAAAACAAGTTACAGGGTTTAATGGCTGTGATAGGAGATAACTGAGGATGGATCGTCAACATTGTAGTCACTCCCCAATACTAACCTAATTGATTGTGAAAAGAAAGAAGCCTGTACAAAATAAAAATATTCCAAAACATGCATCCTGTTTGCAACAAGGAACTAAAGTAATATTGCAAAAAATGTGACAAAGCAATTTACTTTTTGTCCTGAAAATAAAGTGTTATGTTTGGGGCAAATCCAATTCAACACATTACTGAGTACCCCGCTTCATATTTTTAAGCATAGTAGTGGCTGCATCATGTTATGGGTGTGCTTGTAATTGTTAAGGACTGAGTGGTTTTTCAGTATAAAAAAATAAACGGAATGCAAAACACAAGGCCAAATTGACACTGAAATTGCTTACCAAGAAGACAGTGAATGTTACTGAGTGGCCGAGTTACAGTTTTGACTTAAATCTACTTGAAAATATATGGAAATGATCAACACGTTGTAACGGATGTCGTCTGGAGATAGAGAGGAGGACCAAGGTGCAGCGTGTTCATGTCTTTTTTTAATAAACAAACTTAACACTGGAACAAAACAATAAACGATGTGACCAAAACGAAACAGTACCGTGTGGCCCAAACAACAAATACCCACAAACCAAAAGTGAAACCCGGGCTACCTAAGTATGATTCTCAATCAGGGACAACAATTGACAGCTGCCTCTGATTGAGAACCATACTAGGCCGAACTCAAAACCCAACGTAGAAAAGCAAACATAGACTGCCCACCCCAACTCAAGCCCTGACCATACTAAAACACAGACGAAAACAAAGGAACAGGTCAGAACGTGGCACTCGTCTTAGAAATTTACCAAGAAAGAGCCACAGCTGTAATGGCTGCCAAAGGTGTTTCTACAAAGTATTGACTCAGGGGTGTGAATACTTATGTAAATTCAATATCTCTGTATTACATTTGCAATACATTGGCAAACATTTCTAAAACATGTTCTCACTTTTTCTTAATGGTGTGTAGATGGGTGAGAAAAATACATCTGTTTAATCCATTTTGAATTCAGGCTGTAACACAACAAAATGTGGAAAAAGTCAAGGGGTATGAAACCATGGTACACACAAACGTGCTACACACTCACTCGCTTTTTTCCCTGTGTGACTTTGAGAGGCAGATAAATTTACCAGGTATCTTTGTCAGAGAGTAGTGCAGCGGACTTCAATTACTCCCATTAGCTTAGTGCACTTCTTTTCTTCAGAGGATAGTCAGGGGGCCGGAACATAAATACAAATCATTTGTAGACTGCAAATTGACTGCAAGAAGCCCAAATAAATATAACATTTGACAAAAACATAATTATTTGAAACCTTGGTTAAATTTGTATATGATCACATACACAGTATTATGCGTGGGAATGCTATTATGCGTGGGAATGCTATTATGTGTGGGAATGCTATTATGTGTGGGAATGCTATTATGCGAGGGAATATTATTATGCATGGGAATACTATGCGTGGGAATACTATTATGCGTGGGAATGCTATTATGCATGGGAATACTAATATGCGTGGGAATGCTATGCGTGGGAATACTATTATGCATGGGAATACTATTATGCGTGGGAATACTAATATGCGTGGGAATGCTATTATGCATGGGAATACTATGCGTGGGAATACTATTATGCATGGGAATACTATTATGCGTGGGAATACTAATATGCGTGGGAATGCTATTATGCGAGGGAATATTATTATGCATGGGAATACTATGCGTGGGAATACTATTATGCATGGGAATACTATTATGCGTGGGAATACTATACGTGGGAATATTATTATGCGAGGGAATACTATTATGCGAGGGAATACTGTTATGCATAGGAATATTATTATGCGTGGGAAAACTATTATGTGTGGGAATACTATTTTGCGAGGGAATATTACTATGCGAGGGAATACAATTATGCGAGGGAATACTATTATGAGAGGGAATACTATTATGTGAGGGAATACTGTTATGCGTGGGAATATTATTATGCGTGGGAATGATATTATGCGTGGGAATGCTATTATGCGTGGGAATGCTATTATGCGAGGGAATATTATTATGCATGGGAATACTATTATGCGTGGGAATGCTATTATGCGAGGGAATACTGTTATGCGAGGGAATACTGTTATGCGTAGGAATATTATTATGCGTGGGAATACTATTATGCGAGGGAATATTATTATGCGAGGGAATATTATTATGCATGGGAATACTATTATGCGAGGGAATACTATTATGCGAGGGAATACTGTTATGCGTAGGAATATTATTATGCGTGGGAATGATATTATGCGTGGGAATGATATTATGCGAGGGAATGCTATTATGCGAGGGAATACTGTTATGCGTAGGAATATTATTATGCGAGGGAATACTGTTATGCGAGGGAATACTGTTATGCGAGGGAATACTGTTATGCGTAGGAATATTATTATGCGTGGGAATGATATTATGCGTGGGAATGATATTATGCGAGGGAATGCTATTATGCGAGGGAATACTGTTATGCGTAGGAATATTATTATGCGAGGGAATACTGTTATGCGAGGGAATATTATTATGCGTGGGAATACTGTTATGCGAGGGAATATTATTATTCGTGGGAATACTATTATGTGAGGGAATACTATTATGTGAGGGAATATTATTATGTGAGGGAATACTATTATGCGAGGGAATACTATTATGTGAGGGAATATTATTATGTGAGGGAATATTATTATGTGAGGGAATACTATTATGCGAGGGAATACTATTATGCGAGGGAATACTATTATGCGTGGGAATACTATTATGCGAGGGAATACTTTGGAACAAGCCGCCAGTTGGGAAACCCTGTTATAAGATGTGTCTGTATAGAGTAAGGTATAACGTGTGTGTGTTTCATCAGTACCTCGGTTGGCAGGATATGAGGTAACTGCAGGCTGATGGCCAAATGCATCACAGTCTAACAAAGACGTTAACAACCCTCGTCTCAGAGCAGGAACTCTGTCACCTGAGGTTTATGTGTCTGTGGAGAGAGAAATGATACATTTATTAAACGTTCCCTGTAGGACGAGTTTCAATATCAATCCTTGTTTTGAGGGGTTATTCGTCTCAGAGCGACACCATGCTAACAACCACTGACTGACACAGGCACTCGTGTATTACTGCGTTGCTTGGCGAAAGGTTATAATTTACCCAGGCCTTATCGACGGCTGTATCTGTGGATTTATAGTAGTTGGATCCTTTCAATTGTAGCCGTCGTGGTATCGCAAAGCAGGCACACAAACACACACACCATAGGCCTGTATTGCTATCACATCTCAGCATTTGTGTTTTTATAGCCCCGTGGTTGTGTACATCTGAGTTTTATTGGGTATATTCATCTGTGACTCCCATGTCTCGGCACAGTGTTGCAGACTACACAAAATGAAAACACGTCGCCTCCACACATTATGGTATGTATTTATATATCTATATAAGGGACTATGCATACTACGCATGTGTGCCAGTGTGTTTAGTTGATAAACTAAAGCTGGCTATTGCTATTCTATCTGTATACGAATGTGTCTGTGTTTGTCTATATACATGTTTGCGTCTCAAATGGCACCCTATTCCCTGCATAGTGCACTAGTTTTGATTGGCCCTGGTCAAAGTTACTGCACTATATAGGGAATATGGTGCCGTGCTACCACAGTTTATATTGGCAAGGTAGGCACTGTTTCCTAAGGATTACAGAGGAAGCTGGCATTATGCAGGCTATTGCAAACTTCATCTCCCCTCTCTCCTTCCTTTCCTTTCCCCTCTAGTCATTCTCTGTGATCCCTCCTCCCTTTCCTGTTTCCCTCCCTCTACACCCCTCTCTCCATCTATAATTGAAAGTTGTGGAGGTAGCCTTCGGCCTCTGTTTCGGCCTCTGTGTTTCTCTCTCGCTCACTCTCTCTCACACACACACACACACAGGGCTGAGAGGAGGCGATGTAGTCGTTCCTTCAGATCTGCAAAAGATTAAGGGCTCTATTCAATCCGCATCGTGGAAATTCAGCTGCTTTACAACGTGATTGACATTTAAAGGCAATGTTCCGCTTTAGCGGGGACTGCATTCACTGTAAACGTTGCATATGTCGGCTCAATCGGAGATGACCTTTACATTTCTATTGCGGAATCTGTAACAGTGCAGCTTTACAGATTGAATAGAGCCCTTAGTGCTATGCTAATCTTTAACAGTCCCCTCCTCTTCCCTCTCCAATGGAGGGTTCGGACATTAAACATCAAAACGAGTCCACTGCTCTGCTCCCTCCTTTCACAGCCCAAGTAAGAGACTAGATGTTACATGTAACCGAGGATGTTTCTGTGTGAGAGAAGATGATTCTTTATGGGGAGAGTGTGTGTAAATGTGTGTCGAGATCTTTGTGTGTTTGTGGCGATGATGATGTGTTTCCCCACTGTGTGTCTAAATGGGATTTCCTCTGGAGAGGTCTCTGGGGCCTCAGACTACTAATCTCTCACACGGACACTGTGTCTGAACTCCAAATCCCACAATCCCATCTGCTTGAACCCCCCCCCCCAGCCTACAGCGGTGTGATTGGAGAGCGTCTGATGAGATGTGATATTCAGGGACTAAAGAGTGTGTTTTAGTGCTAATCTGTGTGCTCATATAAAACATGTGTTTGGGATTTTCTACTTGACAGATTAAGAGAGGAAGTGGACTTCATAAGCGGAGCCATGGACAGCAGCACGATGATGTTACCTAATCTGACCAAGGTTGAGACGTTATCTCTCTATCCCAATGAACAACTGAAAACACAGTGTTCCAACTCTAGTATAGCATGTGGTTGATGATTGAGGACCGGACTGACAGTGACATGTTTGCAGTCGAGAGGTAATAACTAGAGACTTCCTGAATGCCTCAGTGTGACTTGATAGAGAGATGGAAGGATGAGGGATTGAGGGATGGAAATATGGAATTACGGTGTTCATATTAGGTCAGCCAAAAATAACAACCAAGCCACACCATCCCTCTATCCCTCCATCCTTACATAATGATGTGGAGGATTAGAGAGAGAAAATGAGACCAGTCACCTCTGTTGTGTCAGAGATAGGGGGAGAGGGGGGGAGTGAGAGAGGGAAAGGGGGGTACCAGGTCATTTGTACAACTGAATGCATTCAACTGAAATGTGTCTCCCGCATTTAACCCAACCCCTCTGAATCAGAGGTGCGGGCGACTGCCTTAATCGACATCCAAGTCTTCGGCGCCCGGGTAACAGTGGGTTAACTGCCTTGCTCAGGGGCAGAACGACAGATTTTTACCTTGTCAGCTCGGGAATTCGATCCAGCAATCTTTCGGTTACTGGTCCAACGCTCTAACCACTAGGGAGAGGAGGGAAGAGATGGAGGAGAGGATGAATGTAGGAACAGAGGGGAGAGAAGTGTGACATGATCAATTTGGGCACCATCCATGCATAAATCAGATACATTTTTAAGAGTTTTGGAAAATAACATGTACTTCGTTTTTACCTGCATTAAGTACCCATTTCAGTTCAACAAAAGGTTTCTACAAAGCAATAAAGGCAGGTTGTAGCTCCGAAAGAGCCTTGTCGACATAAGGGGCAACGGTATACACAACAGTATCGTCTACAGACAAGTGGAGTTTACAATTACTTACAGACAAACCAATATTGTTTACATAGATAGTAAAAAGTACAAGGCCCAACATCGACCCTTGTGGGACAGCTTTAGTAATATTAAGGAACCCTGACTTCACACCATCAGAAGACACACATTGTGTCCTGTCTGTCAGATAATTTTCAAACCAAATGCGTGCCGCCTGATCCAGGCCAATTTCAGATAACCTATGAATGAATAATGAGTGGTCAACATTATCGAAAGGTCAATGAAAAGGGCAGCACAATGCTGCCTTCTGTCCATACAGTTTACTTGATCATTTATAACAAATGAAGCAGCAGAAATATGCTATGATCTGGCCTGAAACCCGATTGATAAGCACTTAGAATACATCTTGTTGATTAAAGATTCTAAGATTTTCACGAGGCAAAACAGTTCAGAGATCAAGCGATTAATTATTCATGTCAGTGGGCTCACCTCATTTGTGGAGAAGGAGCACATGGACAGCCATCCAAACACTAGGGATAGCAACTGAGAAAGTAAAAAATATGTGAATGATTCCACAGAAATCTGCACCAAGAAAGGATCAAGAAAATCAGCCCAGTGGATTTTTTTTACATAAGCAAGGTGTCGAGCACATCACAAGTAGAAAGATGTTGAAATGAAGACAAAGATTCACTAGAAGTTGATGGATCTTCCATCATGTCAATTAGAGGCTAGGAGAGGGAAAAGCAGTCGACTGACCAGGGTCAATTAAACCACCATTTATTTTAAATAAAAAGCCTTTTAAAAGGTATAAAATGCTGATTCATGATGATTCATTTTTTCTCTGTAATGATGCTAAAGTCTGACATCTTGTTTAGTCGAGGAAAGAGATTCATTATCACACTTCAGTGCATTAACTGTTTCCCAAAATGTTGACGGATCATCAGTAGAGTCTCCTCATAATGGGATCTGAAAGTTCTATAGAGAATTACGGATTTGCCATATTTTTTTACTCAAAGGTGTTTAAAGGGGGCAAGTTTGTCTGCAAGAGAGATAAAAAAATAGATGACAAATGTTCTCCAGCCAATTCATGGTCAGGTATACAGCTGATAAAGGAAAGCTCAGTAATAAAAAATGAAGAATCCCAGGAGAAAAGTAAAAAGATTAGATACAGTATGTCTTCATAATTAAATGAGGATTGGTATTTTTCTGTTTGGTATCTCTAATACATGCAATATGACAGTGATCGCTGAGATAATTTGCCAAGACACCACTAGACAAATACTTGTGGGCGCTATTAGTCCGAATTAAATCAATCAGTGAGGAGTTAGCAGGGTTTTCCACATTGAGCTATATCAGGAATCAAGGTAAGACCCAGATGCAGACACGTCAAATTGACAATGGGTTAATATTCCAACAGGGAACAGGCAATAGACAGGTCAAGACAGGCAGGGGTCAGTAAACCAGAGGTGGGGCAACGGTACCGGACGGCAGGCCGGCTCAGGATAGACAGAGGTCAACCATCCAGAGGTGGGGCCAAGGCACAGGTCAGCAGCCAGGCTGAGGGTCTGGCAGAGTGGTCAGGCAGGTGGGCTCAGAGTCCAGACAGGCAAGGGTCAAAACCAGGAGGGCGAGAAAAGAGAGACTGGGAAAAGCAGGCGCTGAGAACAAACACGCTGGTTAACCTGACAAACAAGACGAACTAGCAACGGACAAACAGACAACGCAGGTATAAATACACTGCGTATAATGGGGAAGATGGGTGACACCTGGAGTGGGGTGGAGACAATCACAAGGGCAGGTGAAATCAGGGTGTGACAAGCTGAGTGGGCTTTGAAATCAGTTGAATATTTTTAATTGTTCTGAGGCAGGGGAGTCTCAATCTACACTGAACAAAAATATAAACAACACATTAAGTGTTAGTCCGTGTTTCATGACCTGAAATTTAAGATCCCAGAAATGTTCCATAGCGACAAAAATCTTATTTCTCTCCAATTTTGTGCATACATTTATTTTCATCCCTGTTAGTGAGCATTTCTCCTTTACCAAGATAATCCATCCACTTACGCAGGTGCATCTTGTGCTGGGGACAATAAAAGGCCACTCTAAAATGTGCAGTTTTGTCACGCAACATAATGGCACAGATGTCTAAAGTTTTGAGGGAATGTGCAAATAGCATGCTGACTGCAGGAATGTCCACCAGAGCTGTTGCCAGTGAATTTAATGTTAATTTCTCCAACGTCGTTTTAGAGAATTTGGCAATACGTCCAACCGGCCTCACAACCGCAGACCACGCCAGCCCAGGACCTTCACACCTGACTTCTTCACCTACGGGATCGTTTGAGACCAGCCTCCGGACAGCTGATGAAACTGAGGACTATTTCTGTCTATAATAAAGCCCCTTTGTGGTAAAAACTCATTCTGATTTGCTGGGCCTGGCTCCCCAGTCGGTGGGCATGGATCCCAAGTGGCTGGATCTATGCCCTCCCAGGCACACCCATGGCTGCACCCCTGCCCAGTTGTGAAATCCATAGATTTAGAAATCATATACATGTCATATACAGTGCATTCGGAAAGTATTGAGACCTCATGACTTTTTCCACATTTTGTTACGTTACAGCCTTATTCTTAAATGGATTCCCTCTAGTGGTGTGGGGGCTGTGCTTTGGCAATGTGGGTGGGGTTATATCCTGCCTGGTTGGCCCTGTCCAGGGGTATAGTCGGACGGGGCCACAGTGTCTCCCAACCCCTCCTGTCTCAGCCTCCAGTAATTATGCTACAATAGTTTGTGTCGTGGGGCTAGGGTCAGTCTGTTATCTGGGTATTTCTCCTGTCTTATCAGGTGTCCTGTGTGAATTTAAATATGCTCCCTCTCTTTATCTTTCTCTCTGTCTCGGAGGAGGACTTGAGCCCTAGGAACATGCCTCAGGATTACCTCACCTGATGACTCCTTGCTGTCCACCTGGTCGTGCTGCTGCTCCATTTCTATGTAACCCTGATCTGTTCACCGGACATGCTACCTTGTCCCGGACCTGCTGTTTTCGACTCTCTCTCTCTACCGCACCTGCTGTCTCTAATTCTGAGTGATTGGCTATGAAAAGCCAAATGACATTTACTCCTGAGGTGCTGACCTGTTGTACGCTTTACAACTACTGTGATTATTATTATTTGACCCTGCTGGTCATCTATGAACGTTTGAAGATCTTGTACATGTACTGCTATAATCTCCACCTGGCACAGCCAGAATAGGACTGGCCTCCCCTCAGAACCTGGTTCCTCTCTAGGTTTCTTCCTAGGTTCCTGCCTTTCAGGGAGTTTTCCAAGCTACCATGCTTCTACATCTGCATTGCTTGCTGTTTGGTGATTTAGGCTGGGTTTCTGCATAGCACTTTGTGACTAAGTTTCTCCCATTCTCCACGGCAGATCCTCTTCATCTCTGTCAGGTTGGATGGGGAGCGTTGCTGCACATCTATTTTCAGGTCTCTCAAGAGATTTTTAGGTCTCTCAAGAGATTTTCATTTGGGTCCAAGTCCGGGCTCTGGCTGGGCCACTCAAGGACATTCAGAGACTTGTCCCGAAGTCACTCTGGCGTTCTCTTGGCTGTGTGCTTAAGGTCATTGTCCTGTTGGAAGGTGATCCTTCACCCCAGACTGAGGCCCTGAGCGTTCTGGAGCAGGTTTTCATCAAGGATCTCTCTTTACTTTACTCAGTTCATCTTTCCCTCAAGCCTGACTGGTCTCCCAGTCCAGGCTGTTGAAAAACATCCCCACAACATGATGCTGCCACCACCATGCTTCACCGTAGGGATGTGGCAGTTTTCCTCCAGACATGACGCTTGGCTTTCAGGCCAAAGAGTACAATCTTGTTTCATCAGACCAGATAATCTTGTTTCTCATGGTCTGAGAGTCCTTTAGGTGCCTTTTGGCAAACTCCAAGTGGGGTGTCATGTGCTTTTTACTGAGGAGTGGCTTCTGTCTGGCTACTCTACCATAAAGGCCTGATTGGTGGAGTGTTGCAGAGATTGTTGTCCTTCTGGATGATTCTCCCATCTCCACAGAGGAACTCTGAAGCTCTGTCAGAGTGACCATCGGTTTCTGTGCCTCGACCTAGGTTGGGCAAAACTAAACATGGCGGTGTTCGCCTTAGCAATCTCGCTAGAATAAAGACCTCCTCCATTCCTGCCATTATTGAAAGAGATTGTGATACCTCACATCTCAAAATAGGGCTACTTAATGTTCGATCCCTCACTTCAAAGGCAGTTAGAGTCAATGAACTAATCACTGATCATAATCTTGATGTGATTGACTTGACTGAAACATGGCTTAAGCCTGATGAATATACTGTGTTAAATGAGGCCTCACCTCCTGGTTACACTAGTGACCATATCCCCCATGAATCCCACAAAGGCGGAGGTGTTGCTAACATTTACGATAGCAAATGTCAATTTACAAAAAAACAAAACATTTTCGTCTTTTGAGCTTCCAGTCATGAAATCTATGCAGTCTACTCAGTTACTTTTTATAGCTACTGTTTACAGGCCTCCTGGGCCATATACAGTGTTCCTCCCAGAGTTCCCTTAATTCCTATCGGACCTTGTAGTCATAGCAGATAATATTCTAATTTTTGGTGATTTTAATATTCACACGGAAAAGTTCACAGACCCACTCCAAAAGGCTTTCGGAGCCATCATCGACTTAGTGGGTTTTGTCCAACATGTCTTTGGACCTACTCACTGTCACAGTCATACTCTGGATCTAGTTTTGTCCCATGGAATAAATGTTGTGGATCTGAATGTTTTTCCTCATAATCTTGGACTGTCGGACCACCATTTTATTACGTTTGCAAATGCAACAATAAGTTGCTCAGACCCCAACCAAGGAGCATCAAAAGTTGTGCTGTAAATTCTCAGACAACCCAAAGATTCCTTGATGCCCTTCCAGACTCCCTCTGCCTACCCAAGGACGTCAGAGGACAAAAAACAGTTAACCACCTGAGGAACTCAGTTTAACCTTGTGCAATACCCTAGGTGCATTCACACACCTAAAAACATGTGTCATAAGAATCTAGCTCCCTGGTATACAGAAATTACCCGAGATCTGAAGCAAGCTTCCAAAAAATTGGAACGGAAATGGTGCCACACCAAACTGGAAGTCTTCCGACTAGCTTGGAAAGACAGTACCGTGCAGTATCGAAGAGCCCTCACTGCTACATGATCATCCCATTTCCAACTTAATTGAGGAAAATAAGAACAATCCGAAATTTATTTTTTATACTTTCGCAAAGCTAACTAAAAAGAAGCATTCCCCAAGAGAGGATGGCTTTCACTTCAGCAGTAATAAATTCATGAACTTCTTTGAGGAACAGATCATGATCATTAGAAAGCAAATTACGGACTCCTCTTTAAATCTGCGTATTCCTCCAATGCTCAGTTGTCCTGAGTCTGCACAACTCTGTCAGGACCTAGGATCAAGAGAGACACTCAAGTGTTTTAGTACTATATCTCTTGACACAATGACGAAAATAATCATTCCTCTAAACCTTCAAGCTGCCTACTGGACCCTATTCCAACTAAACTACTGAAAGAGCTGCTTCCTGTGCTTGGCCCTCCTATGTTGAACATAATAAACAGGTCTCTATCCACCGGTTGTGTACCAAACTCACTAAAAGTGGCAGTAATAAAGCCTCACTTGAAAAAGCCAAACCTTGACCCAGAAAATATAAAAAACTATCGGCCTATATTGAATCTTCCACTCCTCTCAAAAATGTTAGAAAAGGCTGTCATTGCCTTCCTGAAGACCAACAATGTATATGAAATGCTTCAGTCTGGTTTTAGACCCCATCATAGCACAGAGACTGCACTTGTGAAGGTGGTAAATTACCTTATAATGGCGTCAGACCGAGGCTCTGCATCTGTCCTCGTGCTCCTAGATCTTGGTGCTGCTTTTGATACCATCGATCACCACATTCTTTTGGAGAGATTGGAAACCCAAATTGGTCTACACGGACAAGTTCTGGCCTGGTTTCGATCTTATCTGTCGGATATGATGCAGAAAAATGAATCCATGCTTTTGTTACTTCTAGGTTAGACTACTGCAATGCTCTATTTTCCAGCTATCCGGATAAAACACTAAATAAACTTCAGTTAGTGCTAAATACAGCTGCTAGAATCCTAACTGAACCAAACAATTTGATCATATTACTCCAGTGCTAGCCTCCCTACACTGGCTTCCTGTTAAGGCAAGGGCTGATTTCAAGGTTTTACTGCTAACCTACAAAGCATTACAATGGCTTGCTCCTACCTATCTTTGCGATTTGGTCCTGCCGTACATACCTACACGTACGCTACGGTCACAAGACGCAGGCCTCCTAATTATCCCTAGAATTTCTACGCAAACAGCTGGAGGCAGGGCTTTCTCCTATAGAGCTCAATTTTTATGGAATGGTCTGCCTACCCATGTGAGAGACGCAAACTCGGTCTCAACCTTTAAGTCTTTACTGAAGAGTCATCTCTTCAGTAGGTCATATGATTGAGTGTAGTCTGGCCCAGGAGTGTGAAGGTGAATGGAAAGGCTCTGGAGCAACGAACCGCCCTTGCTGTCTCTGCCTGACCAGTTCCCCTCTCTCCACTGGGATTCTCTGCCTCTAACCCTATTACAGGGGCTGAGTCACTGGCTTACTGGTGCTCTTCCATGCTGTCCCTAGGAGGGGTGCGTCACTTGAGTGGGTTGAGTCAATGACGTGATCTACCTGTCTGGGTTGGCGCCCCCCGTTGGGTTGTGCCAGAGATCTATGTGGGCTATACTCGGCCTTGTCTCAGGATGGTAAGTTGGTGGTTGAAGATATCCCTCTAGTGGTGTGGGGGCTGTGCTTTGGCAAAGTGGGTGGGGTTATATCCTGCCTGTTTGGACCTGTCCGGGAGTATCATCGGATGGGGCCACAGTGTCTCCTGACCCCTCCTGTCTCAGCCTCCAGTATTTATGCTGCAGTAGTTTATGTGTTGGGGGGCTAGGGTCAGTCTGTTATATCTGGAGTACTTCTCCTGTCTTATCCGGTGTCCTGTGTGAATTTAAGTATGCTCTCTCTAATTCTCTCTTTCTTTCTTTCCAAACCAGTTCTCAAGCAAATTAGTAAGAATGTCTCACCCCATGTTCAAGAATGGCCTTTATCCCTTTATTCAGATTACAGCCTCTCACTTTCAGTTACTTGAAAATTAAATCATCTCCAAAATATTGCTATTTTTAAAACAAGCCATGGGTTGGTTGCAATTTCAGTTTAATCCAAAAAAGACAGAACAAATAATACAACAAATAGTGGTTAAACTCAATATATGAATTTGATAACAAAAACATTTTTCAATTAAATTACATTTAAAAAAGGGGCGGCAGGGTAGCCTAGTGGTTAGTGTGTTGGACTAGTAACCGGAAGGTTGCAAGTCAGGAAGTTAAAGCTTGATCGCAAAAGGGTCTTCCAAATGGACAATGACCCCAAGCATACTTCCAAAATTGTGGCAAAATGGCTTAAAGACAACAACGTCAAGTTATTGGAGTGGCCTGACCTCAAGCCTATAGAAAATTTGTGGGCAGAACTGAAAAATTGTGTGCGAGCAAGGATGCCTGCAAACCTGACTCAGTTACACCAGCTCTGTCAGGAGGAATGGGGCCAAAATTCAACCAACTTATTGTGGGAAGCTTGTGGAAGGCTACCCAAAACATTTGACCCAAGTTAAACAATTTAAAGGCAATGCTACCAAATACTAATTGAGTGTATGTAATCTTCTGACCCACTGGGAATGTGATGAACGAAATAGAAGCTGAAATAAATGATTCTCTCTACTATTATTCTGACATTTCACATTCTTAAAATAAAGTGGTGATCCTAACTGACCTACGACAGGGAATTTTCACTAGGATTAAATGTCAGGAATTGTGAAAAACTGAGTTTAAATGTATTTGGCTAAGGTGTATGTAAACTTCCGACCCCCAAACTGTATTTGGGGGACACAACCTTCCCAGCTCTGCAGATTTTGGTGCTAAGAGTAATTAAATCATTTATTTTGGTACTGTATATATGTATCTTGTTTTTGTTCACAGGTCCAGGATTGGCAGAAGAATTGCAACACTTACCTGGAGCTAACTCTGCAGATAGCACGACTGGGTGATTTGAAAAGTCATAGTCAATCGATCAACAATAATATATTACTTTTTATCTTTAATGAGAATAGAAAGGTTCAGAACTTTTGTGAAGCAGCACAAAACATCACAGCACAGTCAAAAAAATATATGGCAAACAGAAATCCAAGATGGATGGCATTAAGATATAGATGGCAGGGGTTGAATGGAGCTGAAGGGTGGGACTAATAGCAACAAGATTGTCCATAAAATGTACATAGGTTCAGAACTTTTGTGAAACAGCACAGCTAAAAATACATGGCAAATACAAATCAAACTGGATGGACATCAGAAATAGAGGAAGGCCAGGACTAATACCAAACCAAATATAACTATTGTAAAATAGATTGTGTCGGTAAAATGTGTATAGTATGTTTTAGCTGGAAGTAGAAGCCTAAGAATTGCTGTTCATTAGTTTACTCCAATTAGGGGAGGGGTGGTAGGGTTAATGGAAAATAATAAAGGAAAAAATAGTTTTCGTGTATATACGTGTGTATGTATGAAGTGGCAATTTCAGCATGACATCTTGGTGGGGGAAAAGAAGAAAAAGTGGGATACATGCCAGCAAAGCCACTACACACCACTAAACAACACATTAATTGCACTATAACAGTTTCAAACAGTGCCCAGAAACTGTTAGGGCCTACATAATGCTGTCCCAACAGCAGTCCCAACATCTTACCACCTGTCACGCTTGTCGAAATGATCGGACCAAGGTGCAGCGTGGTAGGCGTACATTTTGTCTTTATTAAAAATGAACACCTAAAAAACAACAAAAGGAAAACGAACGTAACGTTCGGTAGGCTACACAGAGCTGTACAAAAACTAAGGTGGCAAAACAGGCTAGCTAAGTATGATTCCCAATCAGAGACAACGATAGACAGCTGTCCCAGATTGAGAACCTCCGACTTCAACTGTAACTATTTGCTTAGCACATTTGAAATGTACAGTGACAGAATTCAGATCATGGGCCATTCTTACAGTGTTCTCCCAGTACACCAAGTGCGAACCGTAGGATAAATAAAGGGGGCATATGAGCAGACAATGAAAGCTTTTGCAAAATTTGATGATTACATTTCTCTAAAACAGGATATAGGCTACTTTGCACCACCAAGTCAGAACAGTAGGTGAAATTAAGAGGGGTAAATAGACCAAATTATTCAGGTGAGCCACATGGGCTACTAACATCTTACTAATCAAATCAAATACCATTTTATTGGTCACATACACATGTTTAGCAGATGTTATTGCGGGTGAGCCACCTGTCTTAAATGACGGGTTGCTGCTGTATTTATGTATGTATATTTATATATGTGTGTGTATGTATGTATGTATGTATGTACAGTGTGTGTGTGTGTGTGTGTGTGTGTGTGTGTGTGTGTGTGTGTGTGTGTGTGTGTGTGTGTTTGTATATATATTTACAAAATATATGGGGGATTGGAAATGATGCAGACAATTAGATTCATGGAAGCTACAATGTATCTGCAATATTAAAGCTTATCTACCCCCTAAATAAAAAAATAAAAATTGCTGCAGACATTTATAATACCCTTCCCCAGATCTGTGCCGCGACGCAATCCTTTCTCTGAGCTCAATTCCTTCGACTTCATGACTTGGTTTTTGCTCTGAAATGCACTGTCAAATGTGGGACCATATACTGTATAAACAAGTGTGTGCCTTTCCAAATCATGTCCATTCAATTGATTTTATCACAGGTGGACTCCAATCAAGTTGTAGAAACATCTCAAGGATGATCAATGGAAACACCTGAGCTCAATTTTGAGTAAATAAGGTATTTCAGTTTTTTATTTTTAATAAATTGCAAACATTTCTCAAAATGTTTGCAAAATGTTTTCGCTTTGTCATTATGGGGTATTTGTGTAGATTTGGAAATAAATAAATGTAATCTAGAAGACTACAGAATTCCATATATATTATTTGTCTTCAGGAAGGCAGTGAGTTGCTTTTTCTAAACTTTTTGAGAGGAATGGGAGATTCGATATAGGCCGATTAATATTTTAGATTTTCTGGGTCACGGTTTGACTTTTTCAAGAGAGGCTTTATTACTGTCACTTTTAGTGAGTTTGGTACACATCTGGTGGCATAATAAATAACATTAATAGACAGGTACAGAATTATATCAATTTAAAATAAGAATAGACGTTCATAATCATAATAACAGCTACACTGCAGTCATCCATGTTGTCTTAGTTGCTTACTGTTACAATTGCACGTCCTGATCCTTATCTCTCAGAACCAGTTGTTCTGTAAAAACTTGTGAGAATCTCACAACATTGGGAACCGCCGTGTCCTTGGTTCTCCCGTTTGACGTCAATACTATTCATAATAATAATGTGATTCATAGATGTTGCTGAACGCAAGTGCAATGAAAACGGATGAAAATGGAAATGCAACAATTCCCCAGCTAAGGCTTCAACCACAATTTTCACTCTAGCACCTGTGCAATTCAGCTCATAAATGAGCTACAGATGGAGTTTCCTCCCCACCAAGGCTTCAATTTAATCCATAAATTGAAACTTCCCATTTGGGCTAACAGTAACAGAGTTAACACTGGATTGTGGGGGTTTGCCGTTGATAAAAAGAAAATTCAAATGTTGGATATCCCCACTCTGGCTGGATTCCAATAGGAATACACATCCCTTGCAAGCCAGAATGATGTGACTTTGCAGGCCTGAGTGTCAGGCCACTATATTAGGGTAAAACTAGGCCTTAAAAAATAAGGCCATATGAAATATGTATAGTTTTTTTTTAAATAATAACATTTTAATGATAACATATTTGCTTAGAATCTCACTTGGTGAAAGCCACATGACTGAAAATGAATCCAACAACCATATCACTAACAAATACAGTCATGGGTAGTAACTCTCTACGATTCACTCAAAAAAAGGCAAGGCACACTGGGAAATATGCAAATAGAGCTTTACACTGAGCAAAGTGTTCATTTAAAACACTGGAGACACTGGAGAGGAGAGGAGATCATCTGATGTGTGATCTCTGGTCAGCGTTACCTGGTTGTGTCAAGCTCAGGGATTTGACAGTGCTGAAACCGACACACACCAAAACACATGGACTCATTAACTCCTTATATTCTCATCTCTCCCTCCTCTTTTTCTCTCTCCCTTCTCTCATTATGTCTTTCTCTCTCTCTCTCTCTCTCTCTCTCTCTCTCTCTCTCTCTCTCTCTCTCTTACTCTCTCACAAACCCTTTATCTCCTTTGTAGTGTTATCTATCCTTGGCCTCCCTTCCTCCTCTTCTCTCTTCCTCCTGGCACTCTGTAGCAGGTCTTGGCTTGTTTGGACTGAGTGATGTCTTCATCACAAATCTCCTGTGTCTGTGGCTCTTTCCAGTTTTAAGTGTCTACCTCCCCTCAATGTGGAGCTGTGAGAAACGGGGTTCTTCTGATCCGCTGGAGTTCTGTGGTGTGAGGAGAGCTAACCTAACTCCAGAGCCAAAAGGAGAGAGAAGGGGATAATAAGAGGGTGAGAGAGAGAGAATAAGAGGGTAAGAGGATGGGAGAGAGAGAGAGAGAGAGGTGCAGTAGAGATATGCAGAGAAAACTGGAATACGTGTGTGTGCATGCGCATGTGTGTGTAAGTTCCCAGGAGAGGGAGAATCTTACAAGGAGAGAAAACCCAGCAGGCGAGAATCCAATCCAGGGCTTATATTATATCCATATAATATAAGCACTGTTAAACTGCTATTACTATACCGAAGAAAAATATGAAATGCAACATGCAACAATTTTGAAGATTTTACTGAGTTACAGTTTATAGAAGGAAATCAGTCAATTTAAATGAATTCATTAGGCCCTAATCTATGGATTTCACATGACTGGGCAGGGGTGCAGCCTTGTGTGGGCCATGGAGGGCATAGACCAACCCACTTGGCAGCCAGGCATACCCACCTAGAAGGGTGGGCACCTGCTCGTCGAACATCTAATTCCAAAATTATGGGCATTAATATGGAGTTGGTCCCCCCCTTTGCTGCTATAACAGCCTCCACTCTTCTGGGAAGGCTTTCCACACGATTTTGGAACATTGCTGCAGGGACTTGCTTCCATTCAGCCACAGGAGCATCTGTGAGGTCGGGCACTGATGTTGGGCGATTAGGCCTGGCTCGCAGTCGGCGTTCCAATTCATCCCAAAGGTTTTTGATGGGGTTGAGTTCAGGGCTCTGTGCAGTTCAGTCAAGTTCTTCCACACAGATCTCGTCAAACCATTTCTGTATGGACCTGCACAGGCATTGTCATGCTGAAACAGGAAAAGGCCTTCTCCATTCTGTTGCCACAAAGTTGGAAGCACAAAACCCTCTAGAATGTCATTGTATGCTGTAGAGTTAAGATTTTCCTTCACTGGAACTAAGGGTCCTAGCCGAAACATGAAAAACATCCCCAGACGATTATTCCTCCTCCACCAATCTTTACAGTTGGAACTGTGCTTTGGGGCAGGTAGGGTTGTTCTGGCATCCGCCAAACACAGGTTAATCAGTCAGATTGCCAGATGGTTTAGCGTTATTCATCACTCCAGAGAACGCGTTTCCACTGCTGCAGAGTCCTATGGCGGTGAGCTTTAAACCACTCCAGCCAACGCTTGGCATTCTGCATGGTGATCTTAGGCTTGTGTGCGGCTACTCAGCCATGGAAACCCAATTCATGAAGCTCCCGATGAACAGTTATTTTGCTGACGTTGCTTCCAGAGACAATTTGGAACTCGGTAGTGAATGTTGCAACCGAGGACAGACGATTGTTACACGCTTCAGCACTCGGCGGTGCCGTTCTGTGAGCTTGTGAAACACCACCACATCGAGGCTGAGCTGTTGTTGCTCCTAAACGTTTCCACTTCACAATAACAGCACTTACAGTTGACCGGGGCAACTCTAGCAGGGCAGAAATTTGAAGAACTGACTTGTTGGAAAGTTGGCATCCTATGATGGTGCCGCATTGAAAGTCACTGAGCTCTTCAGTAAGGCCATTCGACTGCCAATGTTTGTCTATGGAGATTGCATTGCTGTGCGCTTGATGTTATACACCTGTCAGAAACTGGTGTGGCTGAAATAACAAAATCAAAACATTTGAAGGGGTGTCCACATACTTTTGGCCATGTAGTGCATATTGTTTAATAATGCACATTGATAATACTTAAACAATATGCAATATGCAATATGTTGAGATTAGCTGACTAAGATCAAGAAATGGCAATGAGAAGCGAAGAACAAAGCAAGTATTTAATTAACATAGTAGCGTGTACAAGTTCCATAATATAAGGCAAAATCACAAGTTGCAAAGCATCACTGGCATTAAAACAGGCCTTATTCTAGGCCTAAAGATCTAAGCGTGAACAAAACATGCCTACTCAGGCCAAAGGCCAAGCAGTCTAGAGAAGAGCGTTTACATACAACCGTTTCCGTAGGGCAAGAGATCGAACACAATACCTTTTGAAGGTCTAACTGTTCAAACCATAACCATTCACCATTGACCAATCAGACCCACCAAACTACGGTAGCTTGATCAATCTGGCCCAATCTCCACAGCATGTCACAGCATCCAAAGCCTAGTGTGGGGGATGAGGCCAATGCAGAATACAATCCCTTTGCATGCAGTACTTTCAAGTTCACCCTGTCCAGATACAAGTTACCACAGAGATCATACATCAATACAGATGGCAGAAAACAATTCTCCACAGAGGACAAGTTTCAGACGAATACCAAACATGGCTACAATAGCATTATTCTAACACACATTTCTATAGAGGCATGTTGTCCTCTTAATTGGGGAAGGACTAACTGGTCCTTGAGCATTGTCTTGGACCATTTGCCATGCGGACCCAGGTGGAAAAGAGCAAATAAGTTGGCGCGGGTGCCTTCATACGTTCGATAAGTGACGTTGTACCGATGACGCTGCCCTGCCTGACTCAGTGTGTCTGTCTGTCTGTCTGTCTGTCTGTCTGTCTGTCTGTCTGTCTGTCTGTCTGACTGTCCATGTCCTTGTCATATAGAGCAGTGTGGAGAGGGACTACAGCCACTGACATACACTCTCTGTTTGTCTCTTTACACCAACATCACAGAGGGGGGGGGGGGGGGGCGGTAGAGAGAGAAAATAGGAAAGGGGGAGAGAGGGGAGGAGAGGATGGGAGAGATACAAGGAGTGAGGAGGGATTTCGAATCAAAGAGGAGGGAGAAGGAGAGCAAAGGGGAGGGCTTAGGGAAATAGAGAGCGTGTGATTGAGCGAGAGAGCGTGTAAAGCATGTTGCTGCTGCTGGCTCTGTAATGCACTGTGAGCAGAGGACGAGAAAGAAAGAGGGAGAGAGGGAGTCACACACACACACCCTGTCTCTTGCACGCACACACACAGAAACTGAGAAGTGTCTTGCTTGGGAGATTGAGAGACACATGCACGCACTCTCACTCTCTCACACATGCACACACACACAGGGGGAGTGGTGAAGGCAGGCTCCGGTGCGTTTTGAAGCAGCAGTGAGGGTAAGAGAGAGGACTAGCCAGTACAGAGGACAGACGACTCTTAAGCTTGAACGGACCGTCACCTACCTACCAGCCCCCAGCCGATGAGCCACAGCCACTGCCACAGCACCGTAAGAGACTACAGCTACCTGTCACCTCCATCCCTTCATCCATCCCTCTCTCCCCCTCAACTCATCAGTGTCTATGTGAAGGGCACTCGGCTGTAGTGGTTCTGTAGTTAGCGCGCCTTGCAGAGTTGGAGATCTGAGGGGAGGATAGGCAGCAGGCATACTGAATGTGTTCCCCCTCTCTCTCTGCTCTCGTTCTTCATCTCTCTCGCTCCCTCATTCATGAATGTCACCTCTGTCTGTGGGAACTGCTGGTATTTACAAATGTTTCTTTCTCTCTCCCTCTTCCTCTCTCTCTCTGTCACTCTTGGGGGGGGGGGTAGGTGATAAAAGGGGTTATGCCAGGAGAGCTTGAAAGGAAGGGAAGATCCAGCTCTCTGTCAGTCCATCTGTCCGTCCGTCCGCCTCTTCATCCTCAAGCCCCTTTTTTTCGGAGCCGATATCTCAGGTCGGACTGTCCCATTTTGAATTCTTCCTTTTCTCTTGTCATTCTCTTGTTTTGATGGCGGGATGTTAAAGATCAGGTGAAGAAAGGAGGAGCTGCATTGTGGACGTCTGCCAGGTCATGTCGTTTATACATTGTTAGTTTGTTGTTTTTTCAACGATCCCTCTTTTGTCCTCCTCCTGACTGAATTGAAGAGTGTGTGTGAGACGCAGGACTGGAGCCTATGAGGACTTTGAGACTGATCTGTTTTGATATGATCCGGTCGTCAGGCAAATTCTTTCCTATCCTGACGGAGCTGTATCAAAGTTAGCTGGAGCTCAAGGGAGAGGAGGGGGCCGTGGGGAGGGCCTGGGGCCCACGACAGAGCACCCGCATTGGGACACATGCAGAGAGGGACACTGGCATAGTGGTTCTTCTCACCCACTGTTTTCTGTGTACAGGAAAATGACAACAGTAGTTTTCTATTGTCCTGTTGCCATGTTGACGGAGGGACAGTGACATACCAGGGCAACACCTGAACAACAACAACGGTAACAGCAAGGACAGGCAACAGCCATATCTAAAAGACAACAACAGGTAAACCACCAGTGACAGCAACAATGCACTGCATCTAACCAAACCTCAATCAGCCAACACCTGATAACTTTGGGTGGGCCTTTGACAAGGACTCCACCCCTCCATCTCTCCATCCCCCTCTCTCCCTGCTGTGGTGTCCTTCTCCCTTCATCCTCCAGCGAGAATCCCCTAGTGACCCCACTCTGCTACTATATTTATCCAGATATTGTTGACATTATATTGACATTTATATGTCAATCTAGGCAAGTTTGCTCAAAGGATTCTGGGTAATCACCCCGGGCGGTGCTCCATCGCCCTGGGTGAAAGGGCAGGGGGGTGGCCCACGGTTCCCCCCGACCACAACCGGGTGAAGAGCGGGCGCGGGCAGCAAGATGGCAGCTCTCGCCAGCTCGTTGATCCGCCAGCGGCGGGAAGTGAAGGACCCCCAGGCCAACCGGCAGGTGGCCAACAAGAGGAAGCCGTGCCCCAAGGCCAACAAGTCCCTGTGCCAGAAACAGATATTATTACTCATTTCAAAAGTCCGACTATGTGGCAATCGAGGCCGAAAATTAGAAAAAAGACCGGGTGAGTCAACACATATCTTTCTCTTTTCTGTTTTTTTTTCTTTCTTTCTTGTCTTTCTTTCCCACTGAGATTCAGGATTGTTTCTTTGATCTGGTTAATTAAAAGAAAAGCTCCTTTACCTCCCTGTTACTGAACACACATGCAGAGTATGGGTTGAGTCTGTGCTCCCGGTAGGAAGGAGAGGTGTTATTCGGGTATTGACCGAGCGGGGACATTAGCATAAGCCCCCGTCATGTGTGGGGGAGGTCAATGGAGCTGATCACAGGTTTATTGAACTCAGGTCAAAGTTCTCTTGAATCATCAGGGGAATGGCTGGAACATCTGTTGCATTATCAACTAAATGGAAGCGAGAGGGAATAACTACTTGTATGTACTGATTCTGCTCAGCCTGTCTGTAGAGAATCTAAAACATTCAGACATATATCCAGTCATATCTGACAACACAGTAAAAGTACATTTTCTAAACACCTCATTTCCCCCGTTACAACACACCTCAAGGGTCAAAGTATACATGGCAGAGAATTAACCAGAAAACTGACCCCTTCACTCTCTGTAATGGTTCTGATTATTGTGTCAACACGGCGGACCGACCAGCAGACAGGTCCCGGTCATCCGCGACAGTCGAATGAACTTGACTTATGGCGTAGTGATTTAGCGCCGTATGAAAACGTCACTAGTCTCATTTACGATTCTGGGGGCCGTTCACCAAGGGGCCCCCATGGTAACTGGCTTGGGACTATTTCTACATTGGGTGTTGTGTAAAATAAACCGTGTGTGTGTATGTGTTATAAACTCAGAGACACATTTAGCCTGTCAGTAAATCTATCAAAAGACATTTCTAGTTAGCGGAATTAAACTAGACGTGAGAAGGCATATTCCCAGACTGCTTTGGGGTCTTCATATGGTGGCGTTTTATGACCTCCTATGTAAATGTACCAAAATGATGTTTAATGGTGGCTAATAGTATTTCTATGAGGTAGTGTGAGACATTGGGTTGAGCATGAAGTCTAAGACAAACAGTTCTTAAAAGGATATTCTAGCATTTGGGATGAACTCGTGGACATGTCTATGCGTGCTGTAGGAAGGTAAATAAGAGGTCTATTCGCAAACCAATGCTAACTAGAAAATGGCTTCATTTTTGACTATAACACTGCTTAATTGCCAAATCTCGCAGTATCCCTTTAATGTAAAAAAAAAAATAACAAAAAAAAGAGGCAATAATATGAATATTATTTACAACATGGTGATGTTTGGAGATAAAGAGCACATCCTGATTTTGTGTGATGTTCACACACTGTGACACACATCTCGGTCCTCTTGACATGTGGAACCGGTCGTTTGGAGTGTGCTGAGTGTCAATGAATTGGATTGATTTATAGGACTGTGATGTCACCTTTAGAATCGATTAGCCTTTTCTCGCTCAGTATACTGTCTTCTATTTAATATCATATTTCCCGAGTACGATTTCAGGCATGTCATTTTAAGAATTGAATGCTCACTTACTGTTTGATTCTGTTTGAGGTTTGACCTCTATTGTGGTTGGATTGTTGTGTGAATTTTCTATAAATGTGGTGTGAACGTTCTATAAATCAGAGTGGTTCTCAACCCACATTAAACCAATCTGGGAAACCATTTGTAATGCCATATTGATAATAGTTGTAGTAATCATATGACAAATGAAATAATTCAATGTTGCCCATATTCTTGATGAAGAATGTTAAGAAGCCCTGCTAATAGCACCTCATTAAAAATGTTATCACTCTCCCTGGTTTTAATCATTTCATTTGAGAATCGCTGCTATAAATGTTGTGTGAACCTTCTATGAATGTCAACCCACCGTATTTCATCAGGATAATCACCATGGAAACATTAACCCTGAACATAGCATCTGCCGTCGCGGCGACCGCACTGTAATTACAGGTGTAAAATATGGCGGAACACGCTCACGCTCACACCGACCGAGGCCACAGTGAAAACAGATATAAAGGCCAGGTCCTAATGGCCTGCCATTGTTTGAGACCCATTCCCTTTCTCCACAGTCTGATTGTTTTATGATCTCCACAATGGTGACATTCACTTTAAGATATAGCTGGACCCCTGTCATTGTGGGAATGTTGCTGAGAGTGAGAGAGAAAGACAATCATTTGCTCAGGGTGTGTGAGAAGGTGTGTGTGTGGTGCACGGTAACGAGGGATGGAGAGGGGAATGGAGAGAGGGGATAGCTGTGTCATGTTTAATTCCTGTATCAACTATGGTGACAGTTCAAACGTGTAGTATGTCAGTGTGTGATCTTTCCATTGGTGTGTGTTGTTTTGTCTGTGTTGGTGAGTGTGGTGGTGTGGGTGATATGGGTCAATATGTTTTAGTGTGTTTGTGTGTCTCTGTGACTGTGTGAGTGCTCCAAGTGTTCCTGCGTGAGTGGCAACGAAATCCCTTACAGAAAAACCACATGAGATGTCAGTTCGAGAATGAAGTGAGTGGTGAATGTTAGAGGGGGAATAATTAGCCACACACCTCCTAGCATTTTGCATGTGAAACTTCAATTGATTTGTGATATCATGTGAAAACAAGTTTTTTGGAACACTTCACAAGTGATATGAGGAACTGACCCCCCCCCCGGTGGGTACTATCCCAAACTACAAACTAATGCCGGCCCACCCTCCACTTCAGCCCAGTCAGCTGTTAAGAAGGTCAGCCTGCTCCACTGCAACCAACACTACATGGAGGAGGAATCACCACATGGGAATTACAGACAGAGACAGAGACAGAGACAGAGAGAGAGAGAAAATGAATGAATGGGATGATGTATAGGGCATAAGTGCTGTTAACCAAACAGAATACAGCAACACCTAGACCACACATCATTTTAGGGGCACGCTCATCTATTGTGTGTGTGTCTGCATGACAGTGGGCCTGCATGAGGATGTCTGTGTTTGCATAGAGACAAGTGATGTGGTGACAACACACACACTCTGGCTGGCTGCTGGTGTGTATAAAGGAAGGGTGTGTGTATAGAGGCAGCGTGTGAGCGGTTCATTCTTGCAGTGTGATTCATCAGGCCCCGTCAGCACCACTCATTAACACACTGATTTATCAATAACAGACACACACAGATTTGATCAACAACACCGTTCTCAGTTTAGAGAGCAGCCTCTCAGCCCTGCACACACACAGAGCGGTATCGGCCTGAGGTTAACCCATCTCTTTCTCTCCAAAGTGTATCTTCTCTCCCTGGCTAAAGTAACCATGGCAGCGTTGTCAGTGAGCCAGGCAGTTAGTCAGGGACAAAGGGGAGCTGGGGCATTGTGTATTATGCTACAGTACATAGACCCAGGAACCAGTCTATTGTGAAGCTGATCATGTGCATCTATAACGTACAGTAACTCTAATTATTATAGGGGAGTGGCTACTATTAGGGATGAGATGACAGGCATTCACTGTTGTGCGAGGATTGTGTATGCATGATGCTTGATGCACGTAACTACATACAGTAGACAGTATTACACACACACACACACACACACACACACACACACACACACACACACACACACACACACACACACACACACACACACACACACACACACACACACACACACACACACACACACACACACACAGCAAGTTTGTCAATAAGGATATGGGTCCATCAATAAGGATATTGCTTTCCCATTAGTGTTGTAGTGTGTGAAAAATACAACTACTGCAATAAACCACAGAAAATGTAAGTGTTACATACCACTGAACATTTGTAATTATTTCATTACGCTATTGTTTCCAAATACGGTCACAGATCTATAAAAGGCTATGAGCTGTGAGCGAATGACAGCAATTTCTATCCCGAAAGTTCAGACCACCGCCATCCAAAAGAATTATGTCTGATTCTACCTGTCTAAGATGGCCGTAAATTTCCATTCTTCAGTTCCATTGTTTTTCACTGCTCACCTCCTGTTTAATGCCAATGGGACAGATGTTGTGTGTGAAATGGTGCCCGGTAGCAATGGGTTTTAGATGATCACATTTGGTCTCACTAATGATCAATGAGTGTAAATGCTGAAGGTCCTACCTGACTGATTTATGGTTTTATGTGGAAAGTCTATTGTTTTTTTTTAGTGCTCGGTGAGAGTATCGACATGGATAGGTGACAGTTCCATGGTACCAAAGTGGGACAGAGAGATTGGAGCACAACAACTGAGCTTCAGTTGACCTTCAAAGTAGGAGAAAACATAGGGACAACACACACACAGTCAAAAACTGCACTGCAACAACAGTTAACAAATCACCACACTTTTACAGCATATAATGGTGGAATCAAGCAACACGTCAACAAACCTTTTTACGTGACAAATTGGACAAAATCATCACAAATTGTCATGCAGAATGTCATGATTCCCGAAGCAAAAATCTAACATTTTGGACTGCAGCTACCACAAAAACAAAATCCAATTATTTGGTCCAAAAATCTGTAGGGACTGATTGATCCTGTCTTGTCATGTACAGTTTACATTGGCACCCTTGCACTTTGTTCAAGTAACTCACAATTTTCCCTAAAAATAAGTATTTGGTCTCCACAATTCTTTATTTCACTGTTAATATTACAGAACCTTTGTTTTAGATTCAGAACTTAATATATCCATTTAAATCAGAAAATAAACAGGATTGGCATTGACAAAATTGACACCCGAGACTTAATATTTGGTAGCACTGTCTTTGGTCAGAATTCAAGCGCTTCCAATAACCATCAATGAGCTTCTTGCACCTCTGTACTGGTAGTTTGTCCCACTCCTCTTGTGCAAACTGCTCCAGTTCTCCCAGATTAGAAGGGGGCCTTCTCCCAACTGCTGTTTTCAGATTTCTCCAAGTTTTAAATGGGATTTAGATCTGGACTCATTGCTGGCCACTTCAGAACAGTCTAATGTTTTGTCTTGAACTCATCCTCGGTGCTTTTTGAAGTCTGTTTGGGGTTATTGTCCTGTTGGAAGACCCAGGAGCTTTGACAGAGACCCAGTTTTCTGACATTGCACTCCAAAATACCTTGGTATTCTCCTGATTTCATGATGCCATGCACACGTTCAAGGAACCCAGTGCCAGAGGCAGCAAAGCAACCCCAAAACATCACTGAACCTCCTCCATGTGTGACTGTAGGGAAGTTGTTATTTTATTTGAAAGCTTCATTTTGTTCTCTGTAAACATCGAGATTGTGTGCTTTACCAAAAAGCTGTAATTTGGTCTCATCTGTTCACAGGATATTTCCCCAGAAGGGTTTTGGCAAGTTCAGGTGTGTTTTGTCAAATTGCAGCCCAGCTTTCTTATGTCTTTCTCTCAGCAATGGGGTCCTTCTGTGTCTCCTACCACATAACCACCTTTCATTGAGTTGGCGACGGATGGTTGAGTTGAAACTGTCGTACCTTGTGTCTGAAGGTCAGCTTGAATCTGTGTGGCAGTTGTTCGAGATGATTTCTCCACAATTCAAACAATCCTTGGCTGCACTCTTCCATCAAGTTCTCTCTTGCGGCCACGTCCTGGGAGGTTGGCGACAGTGGCAGGGGCCTTAAACTTCTTGATAACATTACGTACGGTGGAAACAGGAACATCAAGGTCTCTGGAGATGGACTTGTAGCCTTGAGATTGTCCATGCTTGGCTATAATCTTGTGTCTGGCCTCCTCAGATAGTTCTTTGGTTTTCTTTCTTTTGTCCATACTCATTGCGGTAAACACTGTGACACATAACAGGAGAATGACTCCGTTTCTCTATTCAAACTGGTTGAATACATGTTTTTATACTGCAGACAACTTCAACTCAGCACAGGTGAGTTCAATTCCAAAGTAAATGAGAATCACCTGTTTGAAATCTAATTATTTCTAACTACTTCTAGAAGGTGCCAATAATATTTCCGGGCCATTTTAGGATTTCTTTGTGGAATTAGCTAAAATTCAGTTAATTATTCAAATTTTTTTTTTTTCTACTGCACACCGAAGACATACATATGTGGATACCAAAATAAGCTTTAATTTCAACAGTTTTCTGGAAGAAATGCGGCATTATTTGAAAAAAGTGCATGGGTGCCAATATTGTTGGCCACGACTGTATGTAGTTGGCAGCCTTCTCTCTCATTGTGAATATGTGACTTAAGCACATGCAGGTAAAAGATGTGTTTCTGCCAAGGCAGCATCTTCCTCTCTCCCCACCTTCTTGACTCAATGTCAAAAATGAGCAAGTGGCGAGATGACATGAATGAAGCATTATCCCTTTAATCATGTCAGTATTAACAGAGGAAAGAGAGGAAAGCCCACATTAGCATTTTCAATGTGCCTGATTTTATGCACACACAGATGTGCATACGGTGCATTCGGAAAGTATTCAGACCCCTTGACTTTCCCCACATTTTGTTACAGCCTCATTCTAAAATGGATTAAATAGTTTTTCCCCCTCATCAATCTACACATAATACCCCATAATGACAGAGCAAAAAATGGTTTTGGGAATTTGTAGCAAATGTATAAAAAAAAATGTATATTCTCCTCAATCTACACACAACACCCTATAATGAAAATACAGAAACAGGCATTTAGAAATGTTTGAAAATGTATAAAAAATAAAAAATTGAAATATCACATTTAGATAAGTATTCAGACTCTTCACTCAGTACTTTGTTGAAGCACCTTTGGCAGCGATTATGGCCTCTATTCTTCTTGGTATGACGCTACAAGCTTGGAACACATTGGGGAGTTTCTTAAGCTCTATCAGGTTGGATTGGGAGCGTCGCCGCACAGCTATTTTCAGGTCTCTCCAGAGATGTTCGATCGGGTTCAAGTCTGTGCTCTGGCTGGGCCACTAAAGGACATTCAGAGACTTGTCCTGAAGCTTCTCCTGCGTTGTCTTGGCTGTGTGCTCAGGGTCGTTGTCCTGTTGGGAGGTGAACCTTTGCCCCAGTCTGATGTTCTGAGAGCTCTGGAGCAGGTTTTCATCAAGGATCTCTCTGTACTTTGCTCTGTTCATCTTTGCCTCGATCCTGACTGGTCTCAGAGTCCCTGACCTGAAAAACAACCCCACAGCAACAGTTTTCAGCTGTGCTAACATAATTGCAAAAGGTTTTTCTAATGATCAATTAGCCTTTTAAAATGAAAAACTTGGATTAGCTAACACAACTTGACATTGGAACACAGGAGTGATGGTTGCTGATAATGGGCCTCTGAACGCCTAAGTAGATATTCCATTAAACATCTGTCGTTCCCAGCTACAACATTAACACTGTCTACACTGTGTTTCTGATCAATTTGATGTTATTTCAACGGACCAAAAAAATGTGCTTCTCTTTCAAAAACAAGGGCATTTCAAAGTGACCCCAAATGTTTGAACGGTAGTGTACATGCAGAGAAAAACACAAATGCGCATGCACACCCCGCACCCCCCTCTCCCCTTCACCCCTTGTGGCCATGCGTGCAGAGTGTGATATCTCTGTCGGCCCTGTCACACCGGCCTCACACACCCTCATTAAATAACTCTTCCCTCTAACCCCCTCTTTTCTATCCTCCGTCTCCTCCCCCTCTCTTCTCCCCACGGCCAGTGTATGTGTGCGGTGTGTCAGAGCTGGGCGCGTGTTAATTTGCTTTGATCATGGAGGGATTAGTGGGTGACAACAGGTGTGAAAGACAAAATAGATAATGGCATACTCTGCTCCTGGCATCTCTCTCTCTCTACCGCCCCATGCCTCTCTCCAGCTACCACTACCCCTTCCCACACACGCACACATAGTGGGGCAAAAAAGTATTTAGTCAGCCACCAATTGTGCAAGTTCTCCCACTTAAAAAGATGAGAGAGGCTGGTAATTTTCATCATAGGTACACTTCAACTATGACAGACAAAATGACAGACTTTTAAATTCATTAAAAGTCCTACAATGTGATATTCTGGAATTTTTTCTTCTCATTTTGTCTGTCATAGTTGAAGTGTACCTATGATGAAAATTACCAGCCTCTCTCATCTTTTTAAGTGGGAGAACTTGCACAATTGGTGGCTGACTAAATACTTTTTTGCCCCACTGTATACACATGCTGCACTAAAACATGTATACTAACGGTCACTTAAAGCAATCTTTTGACATGAGTACATGAACCACAGTTAAAGTAACTTCCAAGTGAAATCTCACTTTTAAAAGTTCATATTCTGTTAACTCATAACCAAATTATGTTGTTGACTTGTCCTATACTCGTATTTGTGACCAAAGCATAAATTGGAGAACAAACACAAACTTGTATCTCAAACAGCGTTAAAAAAATGCTTGCAATTTCCTTATAGAACATGATGTCATCTCCCTGAGGAGGATAATCTGGCCAATCAGCAGTCTAATGACCATTATACGCCCACACCCTTCTGTTGTTGGGGTACACACACACCGTTCCAACACAGAAAAGCAGCTTATTAACATACCTATTTTTTTTAATTCGGAAGGAAAACTATATATACGTAATATTTCATAAAGATCTGGAAACACTGGGCAGTTACTTTAAATATTCAACACCTTCCATACTAAGTACATGAACTACATTAAAACATTCATGCTCTTCTGCCATGCAGCCAGCCACCACACTACTCATTATCAAAATGACATCCGGAAGAGCAGTGTGTGTGTGTGTGTGTGTGTGTGTGCACGCAATGGCACGTGTATGCATACGTGCCTGAGCTTTCACGTCTGTCTGTGTGACTGTTCTTGTCTGTGTGTGTGTGTGTGTGTGTGTGTGTGTGTGTGTGTGTGTGTGTGTCTGCTCATGCCTGCTCGGTGTATGTGTGCCCGTGTGTGTGTGTGTGTGTCAACCATCCCATAAGAGGTAGCTAGAGTAGAGTGTAGAGTGCTAGTATTTAGACTAACAAGGAGCACATTACGGCAGTAAAGAGGCTCCCTGGTGATGTTCTGCTAAGACAAGGTAGTGTTGTGATGGTAGGGCTGATGATGTAACAGGACCTTCTGCATTACAGGGACGGGGCTGATCTATGTGCACTGTGGGGTCTCCCCTGGGAACCTGGTGTGCGTGCAGAGCAATGAGTGCAGATACATGTAATGTATGTTCATTTGTGTGTGTGTGTGTGTGTGTACACTGCATGACGAGGCGTATGTGGACACTTGCTCGACAAACATCTCATTCCAAAATCATGGGTATTAAAATGGAGTTTGTCCCCCCTTTGCTGCTATAACAGCCTCCACTCTTCTGGGAGATGTTGGAACATTGCTGCAGGGACTTGCTTCGATTCAGCCACAAGAACTTTCGTGAGTTCGGGCACTGATGTTGGGCGATTAGACCTGGCAAGCAGTCTGCATTCCAAATCATCCCAAAGGGGTTTGATGGGGTTGTGGTCAGGGCTCTGTGCAGGCCAGTCAACTTCTTCCACACCGATCTCGACAAACCATTACAGTATGGACCTCGCTTTGTGCACAGAGGGCATTGTCATGCTGAAACAGGAAAGGGCCTTCCCCAAACTGTTGCCACAAAGTTGGAACCACATAATTGTCTGGAATTTCATTATATGCTGTAGAGTTAAGATTTCCCTTCACTGGAACTAAGGGGCCTTACCCGAACAATGAAAAACAGCCCCAGACCATTATTCCTCCACCAATCTTTACAGTTGGCACTATGCAGTCGGGCAGGTAGGGTTCTCCCGCCATCCGCCAAACCCAGATTTGTCTGTCAGACTGCCAGATGGTGAAGGGTGATTCAATACTCCAGAGAATGCGTTTTCACTTTTCCAGAGTCCAATGGCGGCTAGCTTTACACCACTCCAGCCGACACTTGGCATTATGCATGGTGATCTTAGGCTTGTGTGCGGCTGCTGGGCAATGAAAACCCATTTCATGAAGCTCCTGACGAACAGTTCTTGTGCTGACGTTGTTTCCAGAGGCAGTTTGGAACTCGGTAGTGAGTGCTGCGATTTTTATGCGCTACGTGCTTCAGCACTTTGCAGTCCCGTTCTTTGAGCTTGTGTGGCCTACCACTTCGAGGCTGAACCGTTGTTGCTCACAGACTTTTCCACGTCACAATATCAACATTTACAGTTGACCGTGGCAGCTCTAGCAGAGATTGCATGGCTGTGTGCTTGATGTTATACACCTTTCAGCAACGGTTGTGGCTGAAATAGCCAAATCCACTAATTTGAAGGGGTGCCCACATTTGTATACATGCCTTCGGAAAGTATTCAGACCTCTTTACTTTTTCCACATTTTGTTACGTTACAGCCCTATTCTAAAATGGATTAAATGAAAAATACCCCATAATTACGAAGCGAAAACTGTTTTTTTAGATGTTTGTGCAAATTTATAAAACATTTAAAACATAAATATCTTATTTATGTAAGTATTCAGACCCTTTGCTATGAGACTCGAAAGTCCACCTGTGTGCAATCTAAGAGTCACATGATCTGTCACATGATCTCAGTAAATATACACCTGTTCTGAAAGGCCCCAGAGTCTGCAACACCACTAAGCAAGGGGCACCACTAAGCAAGTGGCACCATGGAGACCAAGGAGCTCTCCAAACAGGTCAAGGAGAAAGTTGTGGAGAAGTAGAGATCAGGGTTGGGTTATAAACCTCTTGAAACTTTGAACATCCCACGGAGCACCATTAAATGCATTATTAAAAAATGTAAAGAATATGGCACCACAACAAACCTGCCAAGAGAGGACCGCCCCCACCAAAACTCACAGACCAGGCAAGGAGGGCATTAATCAGAGAGGAAACAAAGAGACCAAAGATAACCCTGAAAGAGCTGCAAAGCTCCACAGCAGAGATTGGAGTATCTGTCCATAGACCACTTTAAGCTGTACACTCCAAACATCTGAGCTTTGCAGAAGAGTGGACAGAAATAAAGCCATTACTTTAAAAAATGAATAAGCAAACACGTTTGGTGTTCACCAAAAGGCATGTGGGAGACTCCCCAAACATATGAAAGAAGGTACTCTGGTCAGATGAGACTAAAATTGAGCTTTTTGGCCATCAAGAAAAACGCGATGTCTGGCGCAAACCCAACACCTCCCATCACCCCGAGAACACCATCCACACAGTGAAGCATGGTGGTGACAGCATAATGCTGTGGGGATGTTTTTCATGGGCAGGGACTGGGAAATTGGTCAGAATTGAAGGAATGATGGATGGTGCTAAATATAGGGAATTTGAGACTGGGACAGAAGTTCACATTCCAACAGGACAATGACCCTAAGCATACTGCTAAAGCAACACTCAAGTGGTTAAGGGGAAACATTTAAATGTCTTGTAATGGCCTAGTCAAATCCCAGACCTCAATCCAATTGAGAAACTGTGGTAGGACTTAAAGATTGCTGTACACCAGCAGAACCCATCCAACTTGACAGAGCTGGAGCAGTTTTAACTTGAAGAATGGGCAACAATCCCAGTGGCTAGGTGTGCCAAGCTTATAGAGACACCCAAAGAGACTTGCAGCTGTAATTGCTGCAAAAGGTGGCACAACAAAGTATTGACTTGGGGGGGGGGGGGTGAATAGTTATGCATGCTCAAGTTTTCAGTTTTTCTTTTCTTATTTATTGTTTGCTTCACAATAAAAAATATTTTGCATCTTCAAAGTGGTAGGCTTGTTGTATAAATCAAATGATACAAAAAAATATATTTGTATTCCAGGTTGTAAGGCAACAAAATAGGAAAAATGCCAAGGGAGGTGAATACTTTCGCAAGCCACTGTACACAGTGTATGTGTAGGTGACCTTTGTGGATGTCTGCATGTGTGAATGTATGTACATTTTGTGTGGGTTAGCCACCTTTGAAAGATGTGAGAACAAGTGTGTGGACTTGTGTATGTGTCTTAAAGGGGAATGGAAACACTTTAGGAAGTAAAGCTATAAGCACACATGTGTATTCCATCCACTAATACTAAACATGAGCATTTGACATAGAAACATCTCTATTTTTAGGATGTTGATATTGTATGTTTATTAGAGGTATGGGTAGCGCTATCTTAAATTGCCACTGACGACTGGCGGGAGAGAGCGAATAGTGAGCAATAGTAATGGGGTCTTTTTGTAGGAACTAACTCCGCCATGGTTCGTTTCGCAAAGCCTATGGGAAAATGTATAGGGTTTTTGGATAAACGATGAAAATAAGGTCTGTGATAACACAGGCTTAGGAGATCTTATACGTTTTGTTCTATGAGCTAATCTTCATCAGCTAAAGTCACTTTTTGTCAATTTTGACGCCTTTATGTAATAAAAACACAACACACAAAGGCTTCATAATTCATAAAGATCACTGACTGACATTATCTCATAGAACAAAACGTCTAAGATTTCATAAGTCTGTATTAACCACAGACCTTTGGCGTTTATTCCAAACCCACATTTTTCTCCATTTATTTTGCCCATGGGAATGGCTGAACGAACCAGAGGTAAATCATTTCCGTTTTTTAGGACTACAAGCTGGCGAGATCTATTTTGAGTGGGGGACTGAAAGTGAATGAATGGTGCCACGGGCCTCACCTACACTGGACCTGAAAGGTTTCTCACAACTTTGACAGCTTTGTCATTGAGATCAGCACAACAATATTAAGGTAAGACACTGTATGGCCGGTCGTGACCGGGAGTCCCATAAAGCGGAGCACAATTGGCCTAACGTAGTCCGGATTAGGGGAGGGTTTGGCCGGGGGGTTCTCCTCGGCTCACCGCGCTCTAGCTACTCGTGGTGGGCCGTGCGCTTGCAAGCTGACTTCGGTCGTCAGTTGAGCTGTGCTTCCTCCGACATATTGGTGCAGCTGGCTTCCAGATTAAGAGAGCAGGTGTTAAGAAGCAGCGGGGCTTGGTGGATCATGTTTCGGAGGACTCATGACTCGACCTTCGACCTTCCCGAGCCTGTTGGGGAGTTGCAGCAATGAGACAAGATCATAACTACCAATTGGTAGAAGGAAAAAAAAAGTTTTTACGTTGGTAAATTATAATATTTACATTTGAAAGTATTTTTTTCGATTATACTATGAGTCTGTGAAATTAACTTTGATATGAATCAGAGTATACAGTCAGGCAAAACGAGCCATGGTAGCTGGCTAGCCTACTTGATTTAGCTCTTCTCTTGTCTTGTCTCTTTGACGCCTAATGAGATATCTAGCTATGTTTTCATTGATAGATGTACAAAATACAATGCTCATACTGACAATTCAAAAGAGAATTTGTCATTGGTATTAGCTAAGAGCTAAAATGAAATGGCTAGTGTCTGATTCGATGTGTAGCAAGCTAGCTAGTAGCTAGTCAGCCACAAGAGAGAGCTGCTGCAGGATTGCTATTCTACAAGTAAAATGTATGACACCCATATAATTATCAGCTAGCTAAATAACTTCTACATAGGTAGATATCTCCTTGGGCGTCTTCATCTGTGATATGATTCCTAAAAATAGTAAGCTTGCTGACTGTTGATTGCAATAATGAATGTAGCCTAAACCTGAAGTTTAACCCTTACAGCTAGCTAGCTAATAGCTCTGACTTTTGAAAGCTCAGGATGGTAGTCAGCTCGGTAACTACATTATCATTGTCTAGCTGGCACTCTAACTGTTAATTATGTATTATTGTTGTGTACTACTGGGCCTATAGATGTGAGGTCTATGTTTAAAATGTTTTGCTTCCTCTCTCTCTCTCTCTCTCTCTCTGTAGGACACTGGTGGACTGTCAGCACTCAGAACTTAGTGAAGAGGACGACACTGTAGACATGTCACCTGTGCACCAGGCAGTCAATGGAAGGTGTCTCCAAGGTGCCAAGGACAGACAGGGTCTGGAGAGACTGGACAACATGCTGCTGAGTCTGCAGACAGGGCTGAGGGACAATCATACCCTCACAGCCTAGATAGAAACATAGGAAGGAGGATATGACGTGGTTTGTTTGTGTTACGCCAGGATGCAAGGGCAAGCAGTAATGCATCGTAGAGGACCTACATTGTTTTAGGTTGTGGTACTCCATTGAGTGTAACTCATTGCAGACATAGGGACTAGTAAAGGGACACCTAGTCCTCACCCAGTAGCTTAGATTGTCACTAGTCATTTTGCCTCCCTTGCATGCTTTTAATAAGTTCCCATTCTGACTCTCCATGTATTCGGCTATAAGCATAGTGGAATGCATTTTGCTATTGGCATTGTGTATCAGGCTCTAGGTCTAGTGTGCACAGAAGAAATATACGTTTTAAAGCCAAATATTCTTATTATATGCCTTATTCTTATCATATTTTGTCATTCAAATTTTCAATGTAACTTGCACTTTGTTTTCAGGTTTGAGTGAGACGATGTATTCCCCGCAATAAAGTACTTTCAATAAAGTTCTTGATTTATTAATATTATATTACTTGTGTATGACTTTCCTTATCATATGTAAGACTAAATGCCATTTGTAATGTTTTGGTCCAGATATGTGTTTAATATACAGTCCAGATAAGAAAATGTGTAATAATGGAACATTCCATGGAATTCTAGAAGAAAACACCGTTCACTAAAACGGATGTAACTCATTCACAGTACAAGGTATTAATATTCTGATTTCAGATTTTCAATCCTAACAAAATAAGAAAGACTCAACACGATATACGTTTTTCTCTGTCCTCATAAGAAGTTGTGTAAATGGTAGTTGTTTGGGAAAAATGTGTTGATTTTCATACACATTTTCACAGGTGTTTTTTCTTGACTGATTACCATTTCATTGATGCAGTGCTATTGTATGTCATTTAATTTGAACGGGCTGTTTCGCAGCTTTGAAAATACAGTACAGTGAGGGAAAAAAGTATTTGATCCTCTGCTGATTTTGTACGTTTGCCACTGACAAAGAAATGATCAGTCTATAATTTTAATGGTAGGTTTATTTGAACAGTGAGAGACAGAATAACAACAAAAAAATCCAGAAAAACGCATGTCAAGAATGTTATATATTGATTTGCATTTTAATGAGGGAAATAAAGTATTTGACCCCTCTGCAAAACATGACTTAGTACTTGGTGGCAAAACCCTTGTTGGCAATCACAGAGGTCAGATGTTTCTTGTAGTTGGCCACCAGGTTTGCACACATCTCAGGAGGGATTTTGTCCCACTCCACTTTGCAGATCTTCTCCAAGTCATTAAGGTTTTGAGGCTGACGTTTGGCAACTCAAACCTTCAGCTCCCTCCACAGATTTTCTATGGGATTAAGGTCTGGAGACTGGCCAGGCCACTCCAGGACCTTAATGTGCTTCTTCTTGAGCCACTCCTTGGTTGCCTTGGCCGTGTGTTTTGGGTCATTGTCATGCTGGAATAAACATCCATGACCCATTTTCAATACCCTGGCTGAGGGAAGGAGGTTCTCACCCAAGATTTGAGGGTACATGGCCCCGTCCATCGTCTCTTTGATGAGGTGAAGTTGTCCTGTCCCCTTATCAGAAAAACACCCCCAAAGCATAATGTTTCCACCTCCATGTTTGACGGTGGGGATGGTGTTCTTGGGGTCATAGGCAGCGTTCCTCCTCCTCCAAACACGGCGAGTTGAGTTGATGCCAAAGAGCTCCATTTTGGTCTCATCTGACCACAACACTTTCACCCAGTTGTTCTCTGAATCATTCAAGATGTTCATTGGCACACTTCAGACGGGCATGTATATGTGCTTTCTTGAGCAGGGGGACCTTGCGGGCAATGCAGGATTTCAGTCCTTCACGGCGTGGTGTGTTACCAATTGTTTTCTTGGTGACTATGGTCCCAGCTGCCTTGAGATCATTGACAAGATCCTCCCGTGTAGTTCTGGGCTGATTCCTCACCGTTCTCATGATCATTGCAACTCCACGAGGTGAGATCTTGCATGGAGCCCCAGGCCGAGGGAGATTGACAGTTCTTTTGTGTTTCTTCAATTTGTGAATAATCACACCAACTGTTGTCACCTTCTCACCAAGCTGCTTGGCGATGGTCTTGTAGCCCATTCCAGCCTTGTGTAGGTCTACAATCTTGTCCCTGACATCCTTGGAGAGCTCTTTGGTCTTGGCCATGGTGGAGAGTTTGGAATCTGATTGATTGATTGCTTCTGTGGACAGGTGTCTTTTATACAGGTAACAAACTGAGATTAGGAGCACTCCCTTTAAGAGTGTGCTCCTAATCTCAGCTCGTTACCTGTATAAAAGACACCTGGGAGACAGAAATCTTTCTGATTGAGAGGGGGTCAAATACTTATTTCCATTTTTGACATGCGTTTTTCTGGATTTTGTTGTTATTCTGTCTCTCACTGTTCAAATAAACCTACCATTAAAATAATAGACTGATCATTTCTTTGTCAGTGGGCAAACGTACAAAATCAGCAGGGGATCAAATACTTTTTTCCCTCACTGTATGTATTGTTTATTCTTATATGGCTTGACACCAGCAAATTTTGCTACAGTTACAGTTAGCTGCTGTTCTAAAGCCTAGTGTTTCCATTCCCCTTTAACACGTGTGTGTGTGTGTGTGTGTGTGTGTGTGTGTGTGTGTGTGTGTGTGTGTGTGTGTGTGTGTGTGTGTGTGTGTGTCTGGGGCACCTTGATAATTGCAGCACCATGTCTACCTGTGCGTTGGTTCTGTGCTACAGGAGCACAGGTGCACGATGTGTCCTTCACTTTAATGTGCCATCAATCTCTCACACTGGAGACACGCCAGAGAACACACACACACAAGGTACACACTTCAAGGATGTTGCAGGATACGCATCAAGGCATAGACATTTACACACTTACACTGTAAAGGGATTGTTGTGAATTTAACAGTAACTTGCAGGCAGCTCAGTGGCAAGTAAGATATTGTATTATATGTTGCAGTAAACCTATTGTAATATACAGTGACTTTGTAAAGTATTCAGACCTCTTGACTTTTTCCACATTTTGTTACGTTACAGCCTTATTCTAAAATGGATTAAATATGTTTTTTCCCTCAGAAATCTACACACGATACCTCATAATGAGAAAGCTAAAACAGGTTTATAGAAATTTTTGCGAATGTAGTTAGACCCTTTGCTATGAAACTCGAAATTGAGCTCAGGTGCATCCTGTTTCCATTGACCATCCTTGATGGTTCTACATGATTTGGAAGAGCACACATCCGTCTATATAATGTCCCACAGGTTCTACAGTTGACAGTGCATGCAGAGCGAAAACCAAGCCATGAGGTTGAAGGAATTGTCCGTTGAGCTCCGAGACAGGATTGTGTCGAGGCACAGATCTAGAAGGTCCCAAGAACACAGTGGCCACCATCATTCTTAAATGGAAGAAGTTTGGAAAGACCAAGACTCTTCCTAGAGCTGGCCGCCCGACCGAACAGAGCAATCGGCAGAGAAGAGCCTTAGTCAGGGAGGTGACCAAGAACCTGATGGTTACTCTGACAGAGCTGTAGAGTTCCTCTGTGGAGATGGGAGAACCTTCCAGAAGGACAACCATCTATTCAGCACTCCACCAATCAGGCCTTTATGTTAGAGTGGCCAGACGAAAGCCACTCCTCAGTAAAAGTCAAATTAGAGCCCCCTTGGAGTTTTCCAAAAGGCAACTAAAGCACTCTCAGACCATGAGAAAAAAGATTCCCTGGTCTGATGAAATCAAGATTGAACTCTTTGTCCTGAATGCCAACCGTCACATCCGGAGTAGACCTGGAGCCATCCCTATGGTGAATCACGGTGGTGGCAGCATCATGATGTGGGAATATTTTTCAGGGCAGGGACTGGAAGACCAGTACACAGAGATCCTTGATGAAATCCTGCTCCAGAGTACTCGGGACATCAGACTGGTGTGAAGGTTCACCTCCCAACAGGACAACAACCCTAAGCACACAGCCAAGACAATGCAGGAGTGGCTTCGGGACAAGTCTCTAAATGTCCTTGAGTGGCCCAGCCAGAGCCCGGACTTGAACCCGATCCAACATCTCTGAAAGTAGCTGTGCAGCGACGCTCCCCATCCAACCTGACAGGGAAGAATGGGAGAAACTCCCCAAATACAGGTGTGCCAAGCTTATAGCGTCACACCAAGAAGACTCGATGCTGTAATTGCTTCCAAAGGTGAATCAAACAAGTACTGCGTAAAGGGTCTGAACACTTAAGTAAATATAATATTTCAGTTTTTCATTTTCAATAAATTAGCAAAAATGTCTCTAAACTTGTTTTTGCTTTGTCATTATGGGGTACTGTGTGTATGTAACAGGTGTAAAATATACTTTATGTATTTCACCGAAAATCCCTCCATATTTATTTTCATTTATTATTTTCAGGTTTTGAGATAAATTACCGTACTTTCAAGAGTGAACTATTTTATTGTATTCATTTTCTAAGTTGTGTTAATGTTGTGGTGCCATCAACGGGAGCCATGCTTTTACTCCTCAGTTTGCTCAAAGCGTGATGAAGAGAGGTATGTGTTTATGTATGCTCCGGTCTTTTGAATGCAAACGTTCACAAATGCATGAAAAAGACAAGCAAAAATTATATAATCATTGACTTAGTGTTGTTGCACTACTGTTTGTAGGAATACCAATTGGCGTGAATGGGGATAATTTTAGAGCGCAAATTTGATTGCAACTTTGCAATGCTAGGGCAGCTACCGTTAGCTTTGTTTGCGGGAGAGGGTCTCTTTCAGGTACAGACAGCATGAGTTTTCTGACGATTTTCTCAAGGGCATTATACACTGTCTTTTGCATTTTATCAGGCAAATATACTGATGAGAGTCCAGACAGCAGCATTAAAGTTTGCATAGCATTTGTATCCATTCCATGCTGGTACGTTTTTGTATTTCATGTTTAATGTGTCTAGTTAGCGGCCATTCATTTTGTTACTTGTCTGGTCATGTCAAAAATGGCATTGTTGCCTTATTAGTATGCCTCAGGTATAATGGTACAATAGTACACTCAAATATCTAGCACGAATGAACAAATTATTAGAGTTCAGTGTGTCAAATCGGAGGGCCTGTTGTCCGGACCTCTGGCAGTCTCTATGGGGGTGCCACAGGGTTCAATTCTCGGGCCGACTCTCTTTTCTGTATACATCAATGATGTCGCTCTTGCTGCTGGTGATTCTCCGATCCACCTCTATGCAGATGACACCATTCTGTGTACCTCTGGCCCGTCTTTGGACAGTGTGTTAACTAACCTCCAGACGAGCTTCAATGCCATAAAACTATCCTTCCATGGCCTCCAACTGCTCTTAAATGCAAGTAAAACTAAATGCATGCTCTTCAACCGATCACTGCTCGCACCTGCCCGCCCGTCCAGCATCACTACTCTGGATGGTTCTGACTTCTGAATATGTGGACAACTACAAATACCTAGGTGTCTGGTTAGACTGTAAACTCTTCTTCCAGACTCACATTAAGCATCTCCAATCCAAAATTAAATCTAGAATTGGCTTCCTATTTCGCAACAAAGCCTCCTTCAATCATGCTGCTAAACATACCCTCGTAAAACTGACCATCCTACCGATTCTCGACTTTGTCGATGTCATTGACAAAGTAGCCTCCAACACTTTACTCAACAAATTCACAGTGCCATCCGCTTTGTCACCAAAGCCCCATATACTACCCACCACTGCGACCTGTACGCTCTTGTTGGCTGGCCCTCGCTTCATACTCGTCGTCAAACCCACTGGCTCCAGGTCATCTACAAGACCCTGCTAGGTAAAGCCCCGCCTTATCTCGGCTCACTGGTCACCATAGCAGCACCCACCCATAGCATGCGCTCCAGCAGGTATATCTCACTGTTCACCTCCAAAGCCAATTCTTCCTTTGGCCGCCTTTCCTTCTAGTTCTCTGCTGCCAATGACTGGAACGAACTGCAAAAATCACTGAAACTGGAGACTCTTATCTCCCTCACTAGTTTTAAGCAGCAGCTGTCAGAGCAGCTCACAGATCACTGCACCTGTACATAGCCGATCTGTAAATAGCCCATCCAACTACCTTATCCCCAACATGTATTTATTTATTTATCTTGTTCCTTTGCAACCCAGTGTCTCTACTTGCACATTCATCTTCTGCACATCTACCATTCCAGTGTTTAATTGCTATATTGTAATTACTTTGCCACCATGGCCTATTTATTGCCTTACCTCCCTTATCCTACCTCATTTGCACACACTGTATATAGACATTTTCTACTGTATTATTGACTGTATGTTTGTTTATTCCATGTGTAATTCTATGTTGTTGTATGTGTCGAACTGCTTTGCTTTATCTTGGCCAGGTCGCAGTTGTAAATGAGAACTTGTTCTCAACTAGCCTACCTGGTTAAATAAAGGTGAAATAAAATACAACATAAATACAATTAGTCTATTGATGTACAACGTTTATAAGATGAAATGTGAGTCTTTTGAAAATATGAACATGTACATTTTGTACAATGCATTTTTTTGTTGATGTAGAGTTTGCTCAAAGCGTGATGAGGAGAGGCAAATATACTTGTGCGTGAGAGTCCAAAAGGCAGCATTAAAGCTTGCCTAGCATTTGTATCCATACCATGCAGCCATTAAAAGAGAGACAACCAGCAGAATTGTGTCTAGAGCCTTCCCTTCCATCTACACCTCACCAGAACATAACGCAGAATGGGACCAGTACAGAATCGGTGCAATGTAGATTGATGAAGGATTTTGTATTTTTTTTTAAATCAATTTTATAATAAGGCTGTAACGTAACAAAACATGGAAAAAGTCAAGGGGTCTGAATACTTTCTGAAGGCACTGTAAATACAGTATCAAAGCAAGTACTGTGTAATGACACACAATACCAACAACATTATCTGGGTTAAACAATTATGGAATAATGATTATCCAGAATTCATGAGAACACACAATGTTACATTCACTCCTGAGTATCAAATTGTTGTTAGAGTAACAAGTTGTTGTTAGAGCGGTCTCTAAAGGTGCTATTCTTCTATTGGGAGAATATAACAATACTCAAAGTGCAACTGACGATTTTGGAGCCTCAATACAACTAGAATGAATTGACATTTTAAACGATAAATGTAATAACATGTATACAAGAAAACTATGATGATACGTTACTATTCCCTCTGCTAAAATGTACTGGAATGCAGCCCTAGGACAAGTGAACTGAAACAAAGTCTCGTTGTTGTCTGGTAAATATAGTATATCTAATAAGGTGAAAGAAGTATCATACAAACTCATTCATAAAATCTACCCTGTAAATACACAGATTCAAAATAGTTATTGATAACAAATTTCTATTTTGTGGTTGTGACCCAGAAACTCTTGACCATTTATTTTGGGACTGTTCTTATGTCAGAAGATTTTGGAGTGATTTTATTTGACTATTAATGTTAATCTGAGACTGATATTATGTTTTATTTTGTTCCAAATGATATGGACCCTGGTTTAAATTTCATTGTTCATTTGTTTATTTTTCATGGAAGATTCTTTATCCATAAAAGAAGTGGGAGGAGAACAAACCTCTCTTTGCATTATTTAACATAGAATTTAAATATTATTTTGAAATGATCAGTAAATGTAAAAACAAAAAAGCAATATGGCACCATAAAACATTTTGACAAATTGAAAATAGGTGTGGTTTATGTAAAATAGGTTTGGTTTATGTAAAATAGGTGTGGTTTATGTAAAATAGGTTTGGTTTATGTAAAATAGGTGTGGTTTATGTAAAATAGGTTTGGTTTATGTAAAATAAGTTTGGTTTATGTAAAATAGGTGTGGTTTATGTAAAATAGGTGTGGTTTATGTAAAATAGGTTTGGTTTATGTAAAATAGGTTTGGTTTATGTCTGTTAGGTTTATGTACTCTTGTTTGTATATTTCTGTATTTGTATTTGTTGTGTTCATAATAAAAATGTTTTTTTTTAAAGACACAATACCATAAAATTGACTGGTACCGTAATCGGAACGAATGAATGGATACATGGATGAGGGGAGTGGTATGTATTTCACAGTATTTTACTGTAATTACAAGGGATTGATGCAAGCTGGTTGGCTGCTAGGTAAAGTGTTTTCACATTACAGCATATTTTTTCCCTTCCCACAACATTTTCGCACAATGCACCATAATTTACAGTATGCTGCAGTAAAACGTTTCAGAGTATTTTACTGTTGATAATACCCCAAATTACCATATAAATTACAGTTTTCCGATACAGTGGAGCTACATATTGGTGGGGGATAAGAGGTAACATTCAACCTTTGAGTTGATGTAAAATATTCATCATCAACTTGGCTTTCCCTCAGCATAAACAGGAGATATGGAGAGAATGAGAGGAGAAGGAGGCAGACAAGAAGAAGGGAAAGATGACAGTGAATCATCAGTTAATGTATGAATAAATTCTGTAGCCACACAGAAAAATATATATATTTTTATTTTATTTTTTAGCTTTGGTTAAATGTTGGATTTATACATTAGGCCTATATAATGGTGATTAAAATTGAGCATTTTCTCTGGCACTCATTTTTAACCCATTAAATTATTTAGTTTATTTCAAATAAAAAAAGGGTGTTTTGACATCAATCATACAGAAAGTCCTCTTTAAATCCTGTTCATAAGCATATCAACAACAAACCTCAGGAAAAGTATCAGAGCAAATGCCAACATGGAGTTCAATCTTCCACACCAGGCCAGTGAAAAGCCCCAACAGAATTAATCCTTTACAAGCATTAACAACAAGTAGTAATGAAAAGGAGACACTGCAGCGACCAGCTCTAATCCAATAGAAATTGAAGCGCTTCAGTTTACTGGTCATTCACTCTCCAAATCAAATCACAAAATGGAGGCTTCTCTGCCAAGTGCTGTTCACGGCTTCTGTAAGGAACAAGGATTGCGTGGCAATGCTCCATCTGGGGAGAGGAGAGAACAGAGTGTGAATGGTCCCGCTCAGTACAAATCAATCAGGAGCAGAGACTATGTAGTCTGGTCCAAACCAGATTAAAGCCATACTACGGAAGGGTTCTATCCAAGCCAACCCAGGCTGTACAGGCCCCTATTGAAGTCAAAAAAGGGTAGAAATAGCCTGGTTCAAACTGGATGGACTGGAGTGCAGTGAAGTGAGCCAAAACCGATATTGTATGAACATACAGCTGGTCCGATTACAAGTGGGCAATGCTTACTGCTTACAAACATCATGGTGACACATAAAAGCTTGCACAATCACAGACATATTCAGTTGGACATAGACACTGACTAAGCCAGGGCCATGGGCCTGTAAAATGGCCCAGTAGATGAGAGAGAATGAGTGTGTGTCGCAGGCGGTTGCGTTTTAAATGGGAGGTCTCTCTCTCTCTCTCTCTCTCTCTCTCTCTCTCTCTCTCTCGTTAAAGCAGACAAGGACAAACTGAGCCTGACATGTACTGAGAGGTAACCACTGAGACAAAAAGGGGGGGCGGGGAGAGGGGTGTGGGTTTGTTTTGGAGCAAGGGGCAGTGGATGGAGGGAGAGAGTTACAGAGAGGGGGTAGAGAAGAGAAAGAGGGAGGTGTGGGTTAGGGCGAGGAGTGGTAGAGGAAGATGTCAGGTGCCGTTTGCCTCAGGTATGCTAGGTAACTCGTCACCAATGACTAAAACGTCATCCCTGCCCCCTCCCCCCTCTTTATCTTCCAACATGATTTTCACCTGCACTTTACTTTCAACGTCTCTATTTAAAGCTCTATTCGGAGGAAGGTAGTTGGGGCTCTCACTCAGGATGGGAGAGCGCACACGCACACACACACACTAGGCAACCCTGGGGCGGCAGGGTAGCCTAGTGGTTAGAGCGTTGGACTAGTAACCGGAAGGTTGCAAGTTTAAACCCCCGAGCTGACAAGTTACAAATCTGTCGTTCTGCCCCTGAACAGGCAGTTAACCCACTGTTCCTAGGCCGTCATTGAAAATAAGAATTTGTTCTTAACTTACTTGCCTAGTTAAATAAAGGTCAAATAAAAAACACACACACACAAATCTTCACATCTGTGAGAGCTACTGTACGAGCCTTGGGTACAGCCCCCGTCCATTTAGCAGGAAGCTGCTGTGCATTAGCTAATTTGTCTTCCTCCCCATATCGGGCCCTGTTTTATATGAGGGGAGTTTGAGAGGGGGAGAGAGAGAAAAAGGTCTGCCTGGGGACCCAGCCTGCAGTTTGATAACAGGAGGAGGACAAGGTGGAGGGATGGAAGAAGAAGGATGGAGGGATATGTGGCCCACAGCACCAGTTTTTGAGTTAGGCCCCTTGTGATGTGTGAAGGGTTTGTGTTTGTGTCTCCATTTATGTAGTTGAAGTGAGACTGTACTCTCCTCTGTTCTGCGGGCAGCTCCACTGCTTCAGACAGAGATAAGCAGGCATAATTAAGAGGCCATTAATAAATCTGTTAATGAGCACTCCATTAGAGAAAGGAAAAGGACAGGCACATTAAACCCAGTCCACTGTACTGTGCTACACATGCTACACTGTAGAGGAACCAACATGCTACACTGTAGAGGAAACAACATGCTACACTGTAGAGGAAACAACATGCTACACTATAGAGGAAACAACGTGCTACACTATAGAGGAAACAACATGCTACACTGTAGAGGAAACAACATGCTACACCGTATAGAAAACAACATGCTACACCGTAGAGAAAACAACATGCTACACCGTAGAGAAAACAACATGCTACACTGTAAGGGAAACAAATTGCTACACTGTAGTGGAAACAACATGCTACACTGTAGAGGAAACAACATGCTACAATATAAAGAAAACAACATGCTACACTGTAGAGAAAACAACATGCTATACTGTAGAGTAAACAACATTCTACGCCGTAGAGGAAACAACATGCTACACCGTATAGAAAACAACATGCTACACCGTAGAGAAAACAACATGCTACACCGTAGAGAAAACAACATGCTACACTGTAAGGGAAACAACATGCTACACTGTAGAGGAAACAACATGCTACACTGTAGAGGAAACAACATGCTACAATATAAAGAAAACAACATGCTACACTGTAGAGGAAACAACATGCTATACTGTAGAGGAAACAACATGCTCCACTGTAGAGAAAACAACATGCTACACTATAGAGGAAACAACATGCTACACTGTAGAGGAAACAATATGCTACACTGTAGAGGAAACAACATGCTACACTGTAGAAAAAACAACATGCTATACTGTAGAGAAAACAACATGCTACACTGTAGAGGAAACAACATGCTACACTGTAGAGGAAACAACATGCTACACTGTAGAAAAAACAACATGCTATACTGTAGAGGAAACAACATGCTACACTATAGAGGAAACAACATGCTACACTATAGAGAAAACAACATGCTACGCTGTAGAGAAAACAACATGCTACACTGTAGAGAAAACAACATGCTACACTGTAGAGGAAACAACATGCTACACTGTAGAGGAAACCACATGCTACGCTGTAGAGGAAACAACATGCTACACTATAGAGGAAACAACATGCTACACTGTAGAGGAAACAACATGCTACACTGTAGAGGAAATAACATGCTACACTGTAGAGGAAACAACATGCTACACTGTAGAGGAAACAACATGCTACACTGTAAAGGAAACAACATGCCAGACAATAGAGGAAACAACGTGCTACACTGTAGAGGAAACAACATGCTACACCGTAGAGAAAACAACATGCTACACTGCAGAGGAAACAACATGCTACACTATAGAGGAAACAACATGCTACACTGTAGAGAAAACAACATGCTACAGTTATGGAACAGGTATACATCATTATTATAATTAATGTAGAATTAGATGTTTACTTCTCATCTCTATAATAGGTATGTTACTCTATATAATAGAGTAGTATGTAGTATATAATATTATAATATTGTGCTTATCTTCAGTGTTAGTGAAGGGGGACTGGTCAAAAGTAGTGCACTATGTAGGGGATACAGTACCATTTTGGATGCCACCCTGCATCCCATTTGGGAGTCCAGATGCTGCTGAGAGTGGTGTTGGAGGGCCAGTAGGAGGAACTCTTTCCTCTGGTACAAAAAAACTATCTCAATACTCCAGGACAGTGATTGGGGACATTGCACAGTGTAGGGTGCCGTCTTTCGGATGGGATGTTAAACGATTGTACTGATTCTCTGTGGTCACGAAAGAGCCAATGGCAATATCGTAGGGTTGTTAACCCCGGTGCCCTGGCTAAATTCCCAATCTGACCCTCATACCATCATGGCTACATAATCATCCCCAGCTTCCAATTGGCTCATTCATTCAACTACTCCTTGGTAACCCAAGATGGCTTGGTAGTCGTAGACGTGTGTTTTGTTTAGTCCCGTCCTGTCCTGTCCCTTGCATATATTGTTTTCTTTGTATATAATTCGTATTTATTTTAATCTCACTTTCCATCTACGGACTGAATATACTCTCCTGCAACCCGCCTCACCCAAACCCCCATCAGAAGCTAGCCAGCTAACTAGCTACTAGCTAGTAGTCAGTTAGCCACTGCTAGCGGTCCTCACTGTTAACTTGGACATCAGCCAGCCTCAGCCCGGTCAATTCCCGTCCGTCTGCACAGCGCAATATCAACCCAGAGCATACCGGATTGCTGTTTCTCTACCACATCTCCGGATTCCTACCACAAGCTCTGAACCTCTACACCGGATCATCGCAGAAAGCTAGCTGGTTTCCGAGTGGCTACTCCTGGCTAACATCTCTGTCCCGAAGCAAGCACCAGCTAGCCTGGAGCTAGGCCCATCTCCTGGCTAGCCGAAGAGGTCCATCAGCCAATTCTTAGGCTACAATACCTCTTTTGCCAATTGGCCTGGACCCTTTACTGCCGACACGAAACCCAGCCGATCCATCATGACTGGTCTGCCGACGTAACCGTCCGAGGTGGTTTCAACAGGCTCTTTCGTTGCGATGCCGCCATAGGCCCATCTGCTATCCCCGGCCCGCGAGCTGTCTGAATCACTGCGTCTCCAGCTCACCTAGCGTAGTAGCGACTACTGAATTGGCTCTATGACTCATCTATTGATACTCTCTGGACCCTATGATCACTCGGCTACACATGCCTCTCCCGATTGTCAATATGCCTTGTATATTGCTGTTCTGGTTAGTGATTATTTTCTTATTTCACTGTAGAGCTCCCAGTCCTGCCCAATATGCCTTAGATAGCCCTTCTGTTCCACCACCCATACATGCGGTGGCCTCCCCTGGCTTAACTGGTCCCTCTAGAGACAACACCTCTCTCATCGTCACTCAATGCCTAGGTTTACCTCCACTGTACTCACAACCTACCATACCCTTGTCTGTACATTATGCCTTGAATCTATTCTTCCGTTCCCAGAAATCTTCTCCTTTTACTCTCTGTTCATAACACACTAGACAACCAGTTCTTATAGTCTTTAGCCATACCCTTATCCTACTCCTCCTCTGTTCCTCTGGTGATGTAGAGGCTAACCCAGGCCCTGCAGCCCCCAGCACCACTCCCATTCCCCAGGCGCTCTCATTATATGACTTCTGTAACTGTAAAAGCCTCGGTTTCATGCATGTTAACATTAGAAGCCTCCTCCCTAAGTTTGTTTTATTCACTGCTTTAGCACACTCCGCCAACCCTGATGTCCTAGCTGTGTCTGAATCTTGGTTTGGGAAGGCCACCAAAAATCCTAAAATTTCCATCCCTAACTATAACATTTTCCGACACGATAGAACTGCCAAAGGGGGCGGAATTGCAATCTACTGCAGAGATAGCCTGCAGAGTTCTGTCATACTATCCAGGTCTGTGCCCAAACAATTCGAGCTTCTACTTTTAAAAATCCAAACTTTCCAGAAACAAGTCTCTCACTGTTGCTGCTTGTTATAGACCCCCTTCAGCCCTCAGCTGTGCCCTGGACACCATATGTGAATTGATTGCCCCCCTTGGTTCACCTCAGACTTGACTGCCCTTGACCAGCACAAAAACATCCTGTGGCATTTTGCATTAGCATCAAATAGCCCCGCGATATGCAACTTTTCAGGGAAGTCAGGAACCAATATACTCAGTTAGTTAGGAAAGCTAAGGCTAGCTTTTTCAAACAGAAATTTGCATCCTGTAGCACTAATTCCAAAAACTTTTAGGATACTGTAAAGTCCATGAAGAATAAGAGCACCTTCTCCCAGCTGCATGCCGCATTGAGGCTAGAAAAGACTGTCACCACCAATAAATCTACGATAATCGATAACTTCAAGAAGCATTTTTCTACAGTTGACCATGCTTTCCACCTGGCTACTCCTACCCCAGCCAACAGCTCTGCACCCCCTACAGCAACTTGCCCAAGCTGCCCCTCCCCGCTTCTCCTTCACCCAAATTCAGACAGTTGATGTTCTGAAAGAGCTGCAAAATCTGGACCCCTACAACTCAGCTGGACTAGACAATCTGGACCCTCTCTTTCTAAAATGATCTGCCGAAATTGTTACAATCCCTATTACTAGCCTGTTCAACCTCTCTTTTGTCTCAGATCTCCAAAGATTGGAAAGCTGCCCCGGTCATCCCCTCTTCAAAGGGGGATACACTCTAGACCCAAACTGTTATAAACCTATATCCATCCTGCCATGCCTTTCTAAAATCTTCGAAAGCCAAGTTAACAAACAGACCACCGACCATTTCGAATCCCACCGTACCTTCTCCACTCTGTAATCTTGTTTCTGAGCTGGTCATGGGTGCACTTCAGCCACACTCATGGTCCTAAACGATATCATAACCGCCATCGATAAAAGACAGTACTGTGCAGGCGTCTTCATCGACCTGGCCAAGACTTTCGATTCTGTCAATCACCGCAATCTTATCGGCAGACTCAATAGCCTTAGCTTCTCAAATGACTGCCTCGCCTGGTTCACCAACTACTTCTCAGATAGAGTTCTGTGTGTCAAATCGGAGGGCCTGTTGTCCCGACCTCAATGGGGGTGCCACAGGGTTTAATTATCGGGCCGAATCTTTTCTCTGTATTCATCAATGATGTCGCTCTTGCTGCGGGTGATTCTTTGATTCACCTCTACGCAGACAACATCATTCTGTATACATCTGGCCCTACATGGACACTGTGCTAACTAACCTCCAAATGAGCTTCAACGCCATACAACACTCCTTCCGTGGCCGCCAACTGATTTTAAAGGCTAGGAAAACTAAATGCATGCTCTTCAACAGATTGCTGCCCGCACCTGCCCGCCTGACTAGCATCACTACTCTGGACGGTTCTGACTTAGAATATGTGGACAACTACAAATACCTAGATGTCTGGTTAGACTGTAAACTCTCCTTCCAGACTCACATTAAGCATCTCCAATCCAAAATTAAATCTAGAATCGGCTTCCTATTTCGCAACAAAGCCTTCTTCAAATCATGCTGACAAACATACCATCGTAAAACAGACAATCCTACCGATCCTTGACTTCGGCGATGTCATTTACAAAATAGCGCCCAACACTCTACTCAGCAAACTGGATGCAGTCTATCACAGTGCCATCCGCTTTGTCACCAAAGCCCAATATACTACTCACCATTGTGACATGTATGCTCTCGTCGGCTGGCCCTCACTACATATTCGTTGCCAAACTCACTGGCTCCAGGTCATCTATAAGTCTTTGCTATGTGGTCACCATAGCAACACCCACCCGTAGCTTGTGCTCCAGCAGGTATATTTCACTGGTCATCCCTAAAGCCCACACTTCCTTTGGCCGTCTTTCCTTCCAGTTCTCTGCTGCCAATGACTGGAACGAATTGCAAAAATCACTGAAGCTGTAGTCTTATCTCCCTCTCTAACTTTAAGCATCAGCTGTCAGAGCAGCTTACCGATCACTGTACCTGTACACAGCTATTCTGTAAATAGCACACCCAACTACCTCATCCCCATATTGTTATTTATCCCCTTTCTCTTTTGCACCCCAGTATCTCTACTTGCACATCATCATCTGCACATCTATCACTCAAGTTTTAATGCTCAATTGTATTTGTTTTGCCTCTATGGCCTATTTATTGTCTTACCTCACTACTCTTCTACATTTGCAAACAATGTACATAGATTTTTCTATTGTGTTATTGACTGTACTTTTGTTTATGTGTAACTCTGTGTTCTTGTTTTTGTCGCACTGCTTTTCTTGATCTTGGCCAGGTCGCAGTTGTAAATGAGAACTTGTTCTCAACTGGCCTACCTGGTTAAATAAAGGTGAAATAAATAAAATACTTCAACTATTCCCCAGGTCGTTGCTGTAAATTAGAATGTGTCCTGAGTCAACTTACCTGTTTAGTGTAGCAGAACACCCTCCTCAAAGTAGGCTTTATAGTTACATGTGTATCCTGAGTATCCCCCCACCAGCCCAAAGCTTTACAGTAATAAATGAGACAGTATTTTAACAGAGTAAGAGCTCTTTGAGTATCTGTGGTATGTACTGTATTTCCGGTACGAAAGGTGCAGTACACCCTTTGGGGGTGGTGTTGTGTTTGTGGTGACGCTGAGAACTTTTCAGACCCACTTATGTCACATGGCGGGTGTTATAAATGTTGGATGGCAATCAGGAGGACCGGGAGGGACGATCTGAGAGAGGGGCTGAGTGGGACGTGAGTGGGGTGGGGAGGCGAGGGTGGCTGTGTGTGTTTGTGTGTGAGAGAGAGGGTGTGTGTCAGAGAGAGAGGGCGAGAGTATGTGTACAGAACCAGTCGAAAGCTTGGATCAAACCTACTCATTCAAGGGATTCTTATTTTTACTATTTTCTACATTGTAGAATAATAGTGAAGACATCAAAACTATAAAATAACACATATGGAATCATGTAGTAACCACAAAAGGGTTAAATAAATCAAAACATATTTAATATCTTAGATTCTTCAAAGTAGCCACCCTTTGCCTTGATGGCAGATTTGCACCCTCTTACACACTCCAACAGAAGTTTCCACATGTGCTGAGCACTTGTTGGCTGCTTTTCCTTCACTCTGCGGTCCAACTCATCCCAAACCATCTCATTTGGGTTGAGGTCAGGTGATAGTGGAGGCCAGGTCATCTGATGCAGCACTCCATCACTGTCCTTCTTGGTCAAATAGCCCTTACACAGCCTGGAGGTGTGTTGGGTCATTGTCCTGTTGAAAAACAAATGATAGTCCCACTAAGTGCAAACCAGAAGGGTTGGTGTATCACTGCATAAAGCTGTGGTAGCCATGCTGGTTAAGTGTGCCTTGAATTCTAAATAAATCACAGACAGTGCCACCAACGAAGCACCCCCACACCATCACACCATCACACCTTGCTTTTTTTGAGCTGTTCTTGCCATAATATGGACTTGGTCTTTTACCAAAAAGGGATATCTTCTGTATACCACTCCTACCTTGTCACAACACAACTGATTGGCTCAAACATTTAAGAAGGAAAGAAATTCCTAAATTAAATTTGAACAAGGCACACCTGTTAATTGAAATGCATTTCAGGTGACTATCTTATGAAGCTGTTTGAGAGAATGCCAAGAGTGTGTAAAGCTGTCATCAAGGCAAAGGGTGGCTACTTTGAAGAATCTCAAATATAACATATATTTTGTTTAAGACTTTATTGGTTACAACATGATTCCATATGTGTTATTTCATAGTTTTGATGTCTTCACTATTATTCTTCAGTGTATACAATAGTAAAAATAAGGAAAAACCCTGGAATGTGTCGGTGTGTCCAAACATTGACTGGTACTGTATGTGTACGTATAGGGCTATTGTGTGTGTGTGCGTGCGTGTGTGTAACTGTGCTTCCTTGCTTGCGTGCGTCTGTCACATGCATTAGTTTGCAGAGTGACTGAAGCGTGTATGGGGACCGACAGCACAGTAAGTCGTGTGATGTAAGTTCCTTGTGGCCAAGACATATGGCTGGTGAGGAAAATACCTTCTGAGAGTGACCGTGACCTCCTGAAAATGTTGTTGTAGTGTTAAAATGGATTTTATTGTAGTAGGAAGAGGCTGTGGCCTCGGCAACATATGGGCTGTTTGTGTTTGTTGTTGTTTTTGTTGACAGGATTTCATGATAATGGATCTCTCTCTCTCTCTCTCTCTCTCTCTCTCTCTCTCAATCCCTCTTTTTTACCTCCCCATCTCTCTCCCTCAATCTCTCTCTTTACCTCTCTCAAAGTAAATTAAGCTTTTACTTAGTTACAACTGTCCAACTCCTCTCTCATTATCCCATAGCTAAAGGGCTTTGACAACAGTAATTGCTAAAAGACTGCATCCCACCCACACGCATTAAGAGAAAACATTGGAAGGATTCCGGGGGTTTTCCCTGTATTCCAATTAAACACAGAAAGAGAGAGCGCAGGGACAGAGATCGAGAAGAGAGACAGAGAGAGAATAATAAGAAGGGGAGAGCAGAGAATCCCTCCCTCCCTCCATCCATCCCCCGCTCTTCTCCTCTCCTCTAAAACCCATCTTTTAAACTAAACTCCAGGGACCGGAGGGTGGAAGCAATTACTAATGTTTCCCCTTGTATTGCATGATGATAATGATTAGACTGATGATGAACCACGGGGGTTGCCAGATGCTTGGAAAAACTCTTTTTAACTGACCTGTTGTTTTTTTTACCCGGTGGCCTTTCTCCAGGAAAGAGCCAAATAGACATGATGAGACTGCACAAGCCTGTGTGAGTGGAGGGTTGTGTGTTACAGTATCCAACCTGGCAGTCCCTGAGAAATTGAAGACATAATGAGTGAGTCACTAGCTAGGTTTCCATCCAATTGGTGACTAAAAACAATTTCCACCAGAGTTGTGTTTCTATCAAATTGACTAGTTGCGGATAAAAGACTGTGCGTGATGATGTAGTGCACATAACATTTACTTCTGTGGTTAAGTTCCCATGTACCCATTGTGGAAATTCTTACACAGGGACACTCAAAGTCAATCTTAAATTTATTGTCAGCACGCTGGAGAGGTTCCAACAAACTTAATGCACCATAGTGAACGTCTGTCAGAAGCTCTGCTGGGGCAGTCCCGACAGTTGTCTTATATACAGCTATACACAGACAAGTTATATTTGCATGATTTAACATAATTAATTCATCATTAGCATTTTGTTTTGTTCATGTGACCGAACCAATCATGACATGTGACAGACCAATACCTCACGAGGCCTCTTCTCTCCAACCTGAGACCTTGAAACAGATCTTTTGTTCTCAAAACAAGGTCTGGGCGTACTGCCAAATTGCAGACACTGATAATGAGGATTTGCTCAGTCAGTCACTTGCATAAACACAGAAATTGGTTTATAGAAAAGCATAAACATAGAACATAGAAATTGGTAAATAGAAAAGCACTAGTATAACATTTCCATCACATACCAAATAAAAAATACAAGTTAAGTGGGTTTCCATCACATTTTCAACTCTGCTGATGGTATTGTCCCCCCAAAAATTAGATTGCGAACTTGTCCACTCTGAACTCTGGCCAACAGTGATAAAGTGCGGGTAAACTTGCCTGATGAGCTTGTATTTGTCAAATGGCAGCAAAAGATTGATCGATCATCATAATTTAATACATTTTACAGACATAAAAAGATCCCACCTTCTCTAGCGTATTTTGTTTTGTCGACATCTGGAAAGTTTACTGACAAATCTGCTGCTTCCATCAGGCCTGTCTTGACATGTTTTATCTGATATAAAAAGGATGAATACAGGTTTGGGTGGGTTACTTTATAAATGCAATCTGTTAGTTACAAGTTACCTGTCCAAAAATTCAGTAACGTAACATTTGAATTACCCAAACTCAGTAACATGATCTGATTACTTTCAGTTACTTTTAAATTATTTTCCCCTTAAGAGGCATTAGAACAAGACTAAAATAATCCATCACAAACATGTGGTGTGTCATCATAGGGGTCTCTGACTTGTGGTCAGTCTCGTTTAGGTGGAAGAAACATTATTTTTTCGATGCTGAATTTAACTTCAATGAGAACACAGAAACGTGTGATCATGTATTATATTTCGCAAACATCCTTTCTGAATTTAAAAGTAATGATCTAGGTTTTTCAAAAGTATCTGTATTCTGATAACAATATTTGACCGACCGCCTTGATTTCGGTCTTATGTAGCGATATTTGAAATTGTGCTTTTTACATTGGATAAAAGCAGAGACAGAGAGTTACAAAATCTTATATCATACACTGCATTTGAGGAACAATGGGGAAAGTAATTCTGCTTTGAAAGTTGATAAACTTGTAACCTCACTTTTGAGAAAATGGCCTTTGAATGTTTTGGTACCTTCTGGAGAGCTCTTCTTTGTCTACACCCACTCAGCATCATTCACGATAAGCTTTAGCCCCCACCCAAACTCTGATCATTTTACTCGCCTTAGCAAAGCTGGTTAGGCTGGTTAGGCTGTTTTCATGTTATCCAGAGCGTTGGTGACTGTAACTGTGCTGCTGGTAACAATTGAATTGCTTTTTTTGCCAACGTTTACTGACACCGGCCATATTCAACGGGTGTTGAGCGTTCGTAAATTCACCTGTTATTCTATGCTCTGGCACACTCAGACGAGAGTTCTCAGTAATCAGAGTAGATGGCCAGACTGAATTTATGAACGCACCCGAAATGGTTAATTGTATAATGGAGTCTTTCGTTAAAACGTCTTAGGGCTGCAATCCCATTAACGGGATGATATGGCAACAGCCAGTAAAAGTTCAGGGTGCCAAATTGAAAACAACAGAAATCTCATAATTACAATTCCTCAAACATACATGTATCTTATACCGTTTTAAAGGTAATCCTGTTGTTAATCCCACCACAGTGTTCGATTATGTTATGTTAGGTGACCACCAACTCACAAAAAAAACACAGCCATTTTTCCAGCCAAAGAGAGGAGTCACAAAACGCACATATAGAGATAAAATGAATCACTAACCTTTGATGATCTTCATCAGATGATACCCATAGGGGTGGCAGGGTAGCCTAGTGGTTAGAGCGTTGGACTAGGAACCGGAAGGTTGCGAGTTCAAACCCCCGAGCTGACAAGGTACAAATCTGTCGTTCTGCCCCTGAACAGGCAGTTAACCCACTGTTCCCAGGCCGTCATTGAAAATAAGAATTTGTTCAAATTAACTGACTTGCCTGGTTAAATAAAGGTAAAAAAAATAAAATAGGACTTCCTAGTTCATACACAATACATGTATGTTTTGTTTGATAAAGTTCATATTTATATAAAAAAAATCTTACATTGGCGCGTTACGTTCACTCGTTCCAAAAACATCCAGTGATTTTGCATAGCCACATCAATTCAACAGAAAAACTAATCATAAATGTAGATGAAAATACAAGTTATACACATGGAATTATAGATATACCTCTCCATAATGCAACCGCTGTGTCCGATTTTAAAAAAACTTTACGGAAAAAGCAAACCAGGCAATTATCCGCCATGTTGGAGTCAACAGAAATCACATTATAAATATTCCCTTTCCTTTGATGATCTTCATCAGAATGCACCCCCAGGAATCCTAGTTCCACAATAAATACTTGATTTGTTCGATAATGTCCATTATTTATGTCCAAGTAGCTACTTTTGTTAGTGGTTTAGTACACAAATCCAAACGCTCGTGCAGGTCCATCCGAACGTCGGATGAAAACTTCAAAAAGTTATATTACAGGTCGAAGAAACTTGTCAAACTAAGTATAGAATCAATCTTTAGGGTGTTGTTATCATAAATCTTCAATAACGTTCCAACCGGAACTTCCTTTGTGTGTAGAGAAACCATGGAACGCAGGTCGCTATCATGTGAATTGCGCGTGACTGCTCTCTGCCAGACACCTGACTCATTCAGCTCTCATTCATCCCCACAACACAGTAGAAGCCTCATTCAAGTTTCTAAAGACGGTTGACATCTAGTGGAAGCCCTAGGAAGTGCAACTTCATCCATATACCACTGTGAATTCAATAGGGGCTGGGTTGAATATCGACCAACCTCAGATTTCTCATTTCCTGTTTGGATTTCTTCTCAGGTTTTTGCCTGCCATATGAGTTTTGTTATACTCACAGACATCATTCAAACAGTTTTAGAAACTGCAGAGTGTTTTCTATCCAATACTAATAATAATATGCATATATTAGCAACTGGAACTGAGGAGCAGGTCGTTTACTCTGGGCACCTCTGGTCACCTTTCATCCAAGCTACTCAATACTGCCCCTGCAGCCATAAGAAGTTAAGACATGTAGCTAGCTAAACAATGAACAATCTTACCCGTGGTCTGAAATCGGAGTAGATAGCCAGAGCGAATGTTAGGGTTAGGGTTAGGGATAACAATTGCAATTTAACAATTGCATTTTGTATTTACAGATGGCATGCATGTTTATTATTAAAGCACATGAACGTTCACATGTTCGAGAAGGCATTTCTGCCCAAAAAACGGATTTCGATTAAAAAAAAATAGTTTACGTTCAAACGGCTCCTGTGAAGCAGTGACCCATATGCCTAGTTTCCTGGAACGGGTTACATATGTTTGCTGGTAACGTAACTGATTACAGTTTTTTTGTCATGAGATTACTTGTAACTCTCTACATTTACAATTGTCTTTCTACATACAATCAGTTTCTCCCCAACCTTGAGAGTGAGAAAGAGAAAGATAAAAGGGGATGAACAGATGGAGCAGGAAGCACCTGCTGCAACTGTAAACCATGTGGGTAGCCTTGCTGGCTGGCGGGGAGAGAGAAAAAGAAACCACACCACTGCTCTCCCTGTCTCCCTTTGTGGTAGACTTACTACAGACCACACTGGGGTAGGATAGCAGTATTTTGGTTCAGTGGCCAGGAGACAAAAACACAGAACCACCGTTGCGAAAGCATCAACTGAACAATATGAAACCATCATAAAAAGAATAACACTTCATTTGGCCCTGACCAAACTCTGTATCAGGACATGGTAGTCTCTCTATCTGTAGTTGTTTTTGTCTGGGAGCCAGTGCCACAATTGATTTGAGCAGTTAGAGATGATTACGCAGGAGGTGGAAACAGCAGTGGTACAAATGAATGGGGGAAATTATTAGGACTAATATTTCAGGTGATTGCAGGGCAATCATGGGGGAATGATTGGTGTGTGTGTGGGTGCATGCACTGACTGTGTGTGCGCATGTAGCGGGGGAGCGGATAAACTGAGGACAGAATCAGAGAGGGACATAGAGACTCCCAGCAAATCAGATTAATTAAAGAGTATTGATGCATGAGATTAGATTGGGAGCCTATGGTGTAAAGGATATGATTACACGAGAGAGAGAGAGACAGACAGACAGACAGACAGACAGACAGACAGACAGACAGACAGACAGACAGACAGACAGACAGACAAAAGATAAATACTGAGAAAGGGAGAACGAGATGGAGAGAGGTGAGAGTGAGTGAAAGACCAGATAAACAGAAGAAAGACAGACCTCCCACCAACTCTCTCAGTTGCCCATGGAGACTAAACAGTGTGCTTTTGCTTGGTTGCCAAGGCACCCAAGGTATTTCCTGTTGTCGTGGCAACGCCGACTGACATGTGGGTGACTGTGACATTTACGGCTGTGTGCGCGTCAGCCTGTCACACACACACACACTGTCCTCCAGTCCCTAATTAGGAATGTCACCCAGAAGAAGGTGACGAGACAGGGCCTGCCAGAGAGAGAGCGAGCCAGCGAGCTTAATCACACACACACACGATATGTCAGGACACCCATAGCATTTATTTGTCAACACACGCAGTGTCACACGTCACCGAATATGACAGTGAGAATACTAAATATGTCAGGTCTTTAATTTGTTTCTATCTTTATGGAGGACAGCTGTGAAATAGTGTGTATGTGTGTGTGTGTGTGTGTGTGTGTGTGTGTGTGTGTGTGTGTGTATGTGTGTGTGTGTGTGTGTGTGTGTGTGTGTGTGTGTGTGTGTGTGTGTGTGTGTGTGTGTGCATGTGAGACCATTAAGTTGCATAGCTGTTACTTGCCCCCGTGGGAATTGACAGGGATGTATATAGAGATAGATTTTGGAGTAACAGAGGGAATGTGTGAGGGAGGGAAGTAAAGAGATAAATAGCTAGCTGAGGTTTGTTTGTTTTTATAACTCCTGACACAAGGTAGGCAGGGTGTTTTTGAGCAAGAGAGAAAGAGAGAAAGAGAGAGAGAGAAAGATGTACACCATTGAAAGCTGATTAGCATTGTGGTCCATGTCCCACTGCCGTGGCTTCGACTCACCGCTAAAAAGAGAGAGAGAGGGAGAGAGAGAGATAGATAGAAAGACAGAGGGATGGAGAGAGAAAGTGGCAGATTCGCTGCCTCAGCACTCTGGGGCGGAGGAGAAGAGAGGAGTCTGGTGAACCTGTGTATTTAGAGAAAGAGAAAGAGACATGGAGGGAGGGAGGGCGAGAGGGAGAGAGAAGGGAGAGAGAGAAGGGTGGAACTGCAGACAAGAGGGCACTTCACCCTCATACAGGATAATTGACACTTTTCTCTTTTCCTCCTCGCTGTCCTCTATCTTCCCCCCGTTCTCAGTGTCTGTGGTGCCTCATTGAACTGTGGTAATAAAACAGACTCTTTTTCTCCTTCTGTTCTTCTTCCTGTCCTCCGCCGTCATTCTTTTCTCTCTTCTCGCTGTTGGGGGTGTGTCCTCTTCTCTCGTCCTGTGCATTGCTGCTGACGTGCTAAAACACTCTGCTCCATACGGGTGTTTAAGGAGACAGCACATAGACTGTACACCGCTCAGACACAGTCACACACTGGTGCTCGCTGGGCGAACGGTGCAGCGGTCATTAACTAATGGACTGCGGGGAGAGCGTGCCCACCGCTGCCCGCCACACAGGGGTCAGGGGGGCACTGATGCAAGAGAACATCAGTCCATCGGAGGGTCACTCCACCCCATCTATCTCTGTCATACTGCCGTGCCAACACAACACACACGCACACTAGCTGTTAAACACATCCACACACTCACTATCACACACTCGTTGATAAACACACACACAAACACACATGCACACTGATAAACACACACACTCGCTGATAAACACACAGATGAATGGAGCCGTCTTCAAAAACTGCTGAGAGAGAGATGCGTGTGTGTACGTGTAAGGCATTGGCAGCCACACACTGTCTCTCCTCAGCTCAGTGAGTCAGACACAGAACAGTAGCACTGCAGTGGGAGTACAAAGTCTCAGTTCACAATAGGAATTTGCAAGGTGATACGAATAGCTGCCTGGAAGCAGTGTTAACTGTTGACTGTGAAATATACAGTTGTATGGAATAGTGAGTCACACTGTAGAATGATGCCAATCAGTAACTGTCACCCTGAGAGCGACGGGACAGAGATTTCAGAGGCAGATTATTGCGCTGGTATCGGCCTCTAACGGCACTTAAGGGAATATACAGAATGTATCTGTCCATAGGTCATACCAACTTAACATCACCACGTTGGATCACTTTCCTGTTAAATGTATTGGGTATTAAACCATTTAAACAGCTCAAAGACGAGTAAGGTTCCTTGTTTGGTTCGTAGCCATCCTCCAACTTTTGACGCCCTTTAACGATGCAAGTTGCAACACAAGCGTTCAAGCCTGATTGATTTTTTCCCCCACTCCTTCGCTGACTCCGCCCCGCCTTTGATTTTTTCTTCTTTCTCGTTCTCGCTCACCCTCTCCTTTCCTCTCCCTTTTCTCTCTCGCTCATTCTCTCCTCCACCTTCCACTCCTCTCTCTTTTCCCACGTTCTCTCTCCTTTCCTCTCCACTCGCTCCCTTCCTTCCTTTTCTCTCTTCCCCCTTTCTCTCCCCTCCCTCCTCACCGCTCTCTTTTCTTTATCTTGTTCCCTCTCTCCGCTCCTCCCTGTTCTATCAGGTGTTGGGTGGAGGCCAGACACCAGAGCATTGTGGGTCTAATCGTTAACGTCATTAACATCACTAACGGCTCGGCTTGGGAATCCTCCGCAATGGCTCTCTCCTTCACGCTTTCTCTCCATCTCACTCTCCCTTCCCTCTCTCTCTCTTTAACTCTATCCATCTGTCTGTCTGTCAGTTTGCCTGTCACTCTACCTGTCTGTCTGTCCATTTGTCTCTGTCTGCCTGCCTGCCTGCCTGCCTGCCTGTCTGTCTGTCTGTCTGTCTGTCTGTCTGTCTGTCTGTCTGTCTGTCTGTCTGTCTGTCTGTCTGTCTGTCGTTCTGTCGGTCTGTAAGTTAGTCTGCCTTTCTCACTCTTCCTATTTTCTCCTCTGAACATGACAGCCCCCAAGGGAAACTTTCCTCTTCTATAGCATTGTCATGCCTCCCTCCCTCCCTCCTTTCCACTCTCTTTTATCCCTCCCTCCCTCCCCCTCCCTCCCTCCCTCCCTCCCTCCCTCCCTCCCTCCCTCCCTCCCTCCCTCCCTCCCTCCCTCCCTCCCTCCCTCCCTCCCTCCCTCCCTCCCTCCCTCCCTCCCTCCCTCCCTCCCTCCCTCCCTCCCTCCCTCCCTCCCTCCCTCCCTCCCTTATTTCCCCTCTCTTTTCTCCCTCCCTCCCCCTCCCTGCCTCCCTTCTTTTCCATATCAATATTCCCCTTCATCCTCCCTCTTATCTCTTCCTCGTTAGCCCATCGCTCACTCATTTCTCTGACAGCTGCTTTTCTTTCCCCCCCTTCTCCTTTCTCTGGCTCCCTCTATCTCTATCTCGGTCTTAATCATTCTGCTGTCCGTTAAGCTACAAATCATTAAGCTTTACAGACAAACTGCTCATTAGTTGCTCTTTAATTAATCCTCAACTCCCCTCCTTCACTCTGACCTCTCAGCGGGGTGTGTGTGTGTCGTGTGTGTGCATGTGTCTGTGTGTGTGCATCTGTGCGTATGTGTATGAGTGATTATCTGTGTGTGCGTGTGTGTTCTGTGTATAAGTGTCCTGTGTGTGTGTGTGTGTGTGTGTGTGTGTGACTGCTTTTCAGGAAGTAGATGGAGATAAATGTGATGTATGGCTTTGTGTCTTAGCCTCTCTGCCTTCATTGCATGTATCTAGTCTCTCTGGATATAGAGACAGACATTATGGAATTAGACTGAGACAGCTGACAAATATCCACTTTATCTCCTACTCACACACTTTTCCTTCCTTTTCTGTCCATTTTTGCCCATTTCTCAGGCCGCCATTGGCCAAATCTGCGTTCAAAAATGTACATATATACGTCCTATGGCAGCCTATTTCCAAACTGCACTATATGTGATTACGGTGCCATTTAGGGCATATCCCAAGAGATCTGTACTGTCTTCATTGGCTAGCTGTCATCTCTCTTCAGCCAATGCAATGTCAGGAGAGAAATACTGTCCCAGTTGGTGAGCCATTGTAACTTACTTAGTGATCTAAGTGACAGCAAGGGTTGGAGCTTTTGTACGTCGTGACAGGGCTCCATTTCATTGGACCTGGTTGCTTTTTCCTCTTCTTATAACTAACCTTTCCTAACACGTTAATAGATGTCCAATAAGCTCCACGACCATTCATTTATCAACACCGAATAAATCCCTTTCATTAATTATCATTATCGATCTCCCTAAAAGCGGGCGTTGGGCGGGCTGCAGAGTCAGAGCAGTGGGGAGAAAATAGTTTGTTTTAAAGTGTCACCACGCCCATCTCTAGATGAATGATGAGGAAGTCTTTCACAGCCAGATATGATTGATGGTCCCACTAAATACGCCCATTAGGAAGTGGGCTCTCCCTGCCTCCCTCCCCATTACTCTTACTCACACAGGGCCACCAAGAGCAGCCATGGTCATTTGATGCAATTTAAATGCAGACCTATCGTGAATATGAATAGGTGAAAATGTGATGGAAGATACACCTAGAGCTTTTTATGCCTCCTGTGTGTGTGTGTGTGTGTGTGTGTGTGTGTGTGTGTGTGTGTGTGTGTGTGTGTGTGTGTGTGTGTGTGTGTGTGTGTGTGTGTGTGTGTGTGTGTGTGTGTGTGTGTGCGGGCGCGTGTGTATGTATTTCTCTCGAACGCTCTAACTGCTCTCTAGAGTTTTGTTATTGGGCGTGACAGGAACAGCGATGGGAGATGTTGCAGCTTCACCGACAGCAGCTTTTGGTACAGTAGAGATGCCTGCTACATCCCAAAATGGCACCCTGGTCCCTTTGTAGTGCACTGCCTTTGACCAGGGCTCATAGGGCTTTGGTCAAAAGTAGTGAACCGCATAGGGCATAGGGTTCCATTTGGGACACACCCACAGTTGTGTAGCTTGTGGTAGCTTGTTCTTTAGTGTTATTACTAATATTATTATTATTATATTAGTCTTCTTCTTGTTCTTGTTCTTCTTGTTCTTATTAATAATTGGGTACCTTCAGTCCAGGTGATTTGCCATGGATGCAATAAATAGTTCAATGTGAAATATTAACGCTACAGTCGTGGCCAAAAGCTTTGAGAATGACACAAATATTAATTTTCACAGTCTGCAGCCTCAGTTTGTATGATGGTAATTTGCATATACTCCAGAATGTTATGAAGAGTGATCAGATGAATTGCAATTCATTACAAAGTACCTATTTGCCATGCAAATGAACTGAATCCACCAAAAACATTTTCACTGCATTTCAGCCCTGCCACAAAAGGACCGGCTGACATCATGTCAGTGATTCTCTCGTTAACACAGGTGTGAGTGTTGATGAGGACAAGGCTGGAGATCATTCTGTCAGGCTGATTGAGTTCGAATAACAGACTGGAAGCTTCAAAAGGAGGGTGGTGCTTGGAATCATTGTTCATCCTCTGTCAACCATGATTACCTGCAAGGAAACACGTGCCGTCATCATTGCTTTGCACAAAAAGGGCTTCACAGGCAAGGATATTGCTGCCAGTAATATTGCACCTAAATGAACCATTTATCAGATCATCAAGAACTTCAAGGAGAGCGGTTCAATTGTTGTGAAGAAAGCTTCAGGGCGCCCAAGAAAGTCCAGCAAGCGCCAGGACTGTCTCCTAAAGTTGATTCAGCTGCAGGATCGTGGCACCACCAGTACAGAGCTTGCTCAGGAATGGCAGCAGGCAGGTGTGAGTGCATCTACATGCACAGTGAGGCAAATACTTTTGGAGGGTGGCCTGTTGTCACAAAGGGCAGCAAAGAAGCCACTTCTCTCCAGGAAAAACATCAGGGACAGACTGATATTCTGCAAAAGGGATTGGACTGCTGAGAACTGGGGTAAAGTCATTTTCGATGGTGTATCCACTTTCCGATTGTTTGGGGCATCCGGAAAAAAACTTGTCCGGAGAAGACAAGGTGAGTGCTACCATCAGTCCTGTGTCATGCCAACAGTAAAGCATCCTGAGACCATTCATGTGTGGGGTTGCTTCTCAGCCAAGGGAGTGGGCTTACACACAATTTTGCCTAAGCTATGAATAAAGAATGGTACCAACACATTCTCCTGAAAGCAACTTCTCCCAACCATCCAGGATGATGGAGCACCTTGCCATAAGGCAAAAGTGATAACTAAGTGGCTCGGGGAACAAAACATCAATATTTTGGGTCCATAGCCAGGAAACTCCCCAGACCTTAATCCCATTGAGAACTTGCGGTCAATCCTCAAGAGGAGGGTGGCCAAACAAAACCCCACAAGTTCTGACAAACTCCAAGCATTGATTATGCAAGAATGGGCTGCCATCAGTCAGGATGTGGCCCAGAAGATAATTGACAGCATGCCAGGGCGGATTGCGGAGGTCTTGAAAAAGAAGGGTCAACACTGCAAATATTGACTCTTTGACTCTCAACTTCATGTAATTGTCAATAAAAGACTTTGACATTTATGAAATGCTTGTAATTATACTTCAGTATTCCATAGTAACATCTGACAAAAATATCTAAAGATACTGAAGAAGCAAACTCTGTGGAAATTAATATTTGTGTCATTCTCAAAACTTTTGGCCAGGACTCTACACCCTTAGAAAAAACATGCTAAAAGGGTTTTTCTATTGTCCCCATAAGAGAATGCTTTTGGTTTCAGATAAAACCCATTCCACCGGGTTGGTTCTACATGGAAGCCAAAAGGGTTCTACTGGGAACCAAAAAGGGAAAGCCATGTAGTAAAGAGTGTAGTAAAAACCAATGTGGGTGGGTGTCTTAAAAGCCGTAAGTTGTGATTGATGGAGCAAAGACAATATTAGCTGCAGTAAGGGGTAAGACGGTGACTGGCTTAACAAGAGAGGAGAATGAATCCAGAATCTATGCCAAACTATTGCAATTTGAGTTATTTGAGCTATTTGACCAGTATACGGAACAGCAGCGTCTCACCCTCCAGTGTGTCACAGCAGACAGACAGACTGATTTGCTTAAGCACAGTCTCGCCTCAGTGCTTTATTGACGTTGGGCGTGACGAGCCCTCCTCTTTTATTTAGTGTGAAACTCTCCTAATGAAATAAGAGTGTCATTCCGCGTTACACTGCAGCCACGCTATTCCCACACACCCCTTCCTCCTTACTCTCTACTCTCGCTCTCTTCCTTATGTTTCTCTCTCTCTCTCTTTCTCTCTCACACTTCCTTCTCTTCCTCTTACTTCTCTTTTTAGCTTTGTCTTAAAAGGCTAAACTGATCCTAGATTCAGCACTCATACTGAGCATACACTACATGACCAAAAGTATGTCGACACCTGCTCGTCGAACATCTCATTCCAAAATCATGGACATTAATATGGAGTTGGTTCCCCCCTTTGCTGCTATAACAGCCTCCACTCTTCTGGGAAGGCATTCCACTAGATGTTGGAACATTGCTGCGGCGACTTGCTTCCATTCAGCCACAAGAGCATTAGTGAGGTCGGCACTGATGTTGGGCGATTAGGCCTGGCTCGCAGTCGGCCTTCCAATTCATCCCAAAGGTGTTCAAAGGGGTTGAGGTCAGGGCTCTGTGCAGGCCAGTCAAGTTCTTCCACATCGATCTCGACAAGCCATTTCTGTATGGATCTCGATTTGTACCTGGGGGCATTGTCATACTGAAACAGGAAAGGGCATTCCCCAAACTGTTGCCACAAAGTTGGAAGCGCAGCATCGTCTAGAATGTCATTGTAGGCTGTAGCGTTAAGATTTCCTTTCACTGAAACTAAGGGGCCTAGCCCGAAACATGAAAAACAGCCCCAGACCATTATTCCTCTTCCACTAATCTTTACAGTTGGCACTACGTATTGGGGCAGGTAGCGTTCTCCTGGCATCCGCCAAACCCAGATCCATCTGTCAGACTGCCAGATGGTGAAGCGTATTCATCACTCCAGAGACCGCGTTTCAACTGCTCCACCACTTCAGCTTTACACTTTGGTGGTGGTAAAGTGGGAGATTTGTACAGGGTAAAAAGGGATCTTGAAGAAGGAACTCCATACCCTGTGGATGGCGCATAATTGGAGCCAATTTCCTCCTTCCTGCAGCAAGAAGCAGTCAGCTGGTATTCTGTCTATAATGGAGTGGCCAGCACAGTCACCGGATCTCAACCCTATTGAGCTGTTGTTCAGCCACTTTAGCCGACGCTTGGCATTGCGCATGGTGATCTTAGGCTTGTGTGCGGCTGCTCGGCCATGAAAACTCATTTCATCAAGGCCCCGACGAAGGTTTCTTGTGCTGACGTTGCTTCCAGTGGCAGTTTGAAACTCGGTAGTGAGTGTTGCAACTGAGGACACACGATTTTTACGCACTTCAGCACTCGGTGGTCCCGTTCTGTGAACTTGTGTGGCCTACCACTTCGCGGCTGAGCCGTTGTTGCTCCTAGGCTTTTCCACTTCACAATAACAGCACTGACAGTTGACTGGGGCAGCTCCAGCAGAGCAGAAATTTGACAAACTGATGTGTTGGAAAAGTGGCATCCTGTGATGATGCCATGTTGAAAGTCACTGAGCTTTTCAGTAAGGCCATTCTACTGCCAATGTTTGTCTATGGAGATTGCATGGCGGTGGGCTCGATTTTATACACCTGTCAGCAACGGGTGTGTCTGAAATAGCCGAATCCACTATTTTGAAGGGGTCTCCACATACTTTTGTATATATTGTGTATCTCTTTCCACCCTCTCTCTCTTTCCTCTCACTCCCACTTTCTTGCTTCCTTTAAAAAAAATGTCCCTCTCTCACTCTTTCCCTCTTTCTCCCCTCTCTCTTTCAGCAGAGAAAAGTAATGACTTGGTATCCCTGCTGATTGGTTGATGTACACTACCATTCAAAAGTTTGGGGTCACTTAGGATTTTGTTTTGTTTTTGAAAGAAAATCATATTTTATGTCCATTAAAATAACATCAAATTGATCATAAATACAGTATAGACATTGTTAATGTTGTAAATGACTATTGTAGCAGGAAACGGCAGATTTTTTATGGAATATCTACATACTGTAGGCGTACAGAGGCCCATTATCAGCAACCATCACTCCTGTGTTCCAATGGCACGTTGTGTTAGCTAATCCAAGTATATAATTTTAAAAGGCTAATTGATCATTAGAAAACCCTTTTTGCAATTATGTTAGCACAGTTGAAAACTGTTGTTCTGATTAAAGAAGCATTAAAACTGTCCTTCTTTAGACTAATTGAGTATCTGGTGCATCAGCATTTGTGGGTTCGATTACAGGCTCAAAATGGCCAGAAATAAAGACCTTTCTTCTGAAACTCGTCAGTCTATTCTTGTTCTGAGAAATGGAGGTTATTCCATGCTACAAATTGCCAAGAAACTGAAAAGTGGCTCTAACCAGAATAGAAAGACGAGTGGGAGGCCACGGTGCACAACTCAGAAAAAGTAGAGTGTCTAGTTTGAGAAACAGTCCTCAACTGGCAGCTTAATTAAATAGTACCCACAAAACACCAGTCTCAACGTTAACAGTGAAGATGTGACTCCAGGATGCTGGTCTTCTAGGCAGAGTTGCAAAGAAAAAGCCATATCTCAGACTGGCCAATAAAAATAAAAGATTAAGATGAGCAAAAGAATACAGATATTGGACAGAGGAAGATTGGAAAAAAGGACAGACGAATCTAAGTTTGAGGTGTTTGGATCACAGAAGAAGAACATTCGTGAGACGCAGAAAAAATGAAAAGATGCTGGAGGAGTGCTTGACGCCATCTGTCAAGCATGGTGGAGGCAATGTGATGGTCTGGGGGTGCTTTGGTGGTGGTAAAGTGGGAGATTTGTACAGGGTAAAAGGGATCTTGAAGAAGGAAGGCTATGACTTCATTTTGCAACGCCATGCCATACCCTGTGGACGGCGCTTAATTGGAGACAATTTCCTCCTTCCTCCTGCCTCTTCCCTTTTTAGGGAAGAAGCAGGAAGCAGCAAGAAGCAGTCAGCTGGTATTCTGTCTATAATGGAGTGGCCAGCACAGTCACCGGATCTCAACCCTATTGAGCTGTTGTGAAGGACACAATTATTATTTAAATTATAAATCATTATTTATAACCTTCCTATTAATTTTGCAACTCATTTCATGTATGTTTTCATGGAAAACAGGGACATTTCTAAGTGACCCCAAACCTTTGAACGGTTGTGTACATGGTGTTACTGAGAATGATCCAGAGAGAGAGAGAGAGAGAGAGAGAGAGCGAGAGAGGGAAAGAGAGAGGGAAAGAGAGAGAGGGAAAGATAAAGAGAGAGCGAGAGAGGGAAAGACAGGAGACTAGAAGGAAGAGATGGAGAGTAGAGAGAAAGAAAGAGGGAGAAACATTGCCAGTGAGGTCCCGTGTGGCTCTGTTGGTAGAGCATATGCTAGCTTGCAATGCTAGTGTTGTGGGTTTGATTCTCACAGGGGACCAGTACGAAAGTGTATGCACTCACTACTGTAAGTCGCTCTGGGTAACAGAGTCTGCTAAATGACTAAAATGTAAACTGAAAAAATAGAGTGAGGTCCCACTGTGGGCATCTCTCTGTGTGTGACGGCTCCAGTCTTTGGCATGTCTGCTTCACCCCTCTGCCCCCTGCCAACCCCATTCCTTAAGATGAGTCCCTCACTGCCATTCTCTGGGATGAGGCCTGCCAACACTCATATGTCCATCTTAGAACTTGCACACACACACACCCATATCAGAACTCTCAGATCCTACACACAGCTCTCCGACATGACAAAGAAACCAGTGGGAATGGGTCAAGTTAGATGGGAGTCACAGGGGAATATTGGGACTGACAAGTCTGGTGTCCACTTGGTTTGTCTTCTTACCTCTTGCTTCACAACCAGAATAGAAAAAATGTCCTGTACAGCCCTGAGAGCCCTAACCCTGGATCGATGGCTCTCTCTATCAGGCGCCGGTGATGGCTGGGGCTTGGGATGAGCTGGGTGGGACTGTCTGTGTGTGCATGTGAGATGGGGTAGAGTGGTAGTGCCGCTGCAGTGTTTAGCATACAGAACAAGGGAGGGTCCAGCTTGTCCAGCCCTGGCAGGAGGCACTCAGGAGGGGGAAGCTCTCCTCGGCTCGCACCTGCCCTCTCCAGAACCCCCAGACGTCCTGCTGAACACAGCCCAGTCTAATTGACATGATCCCCCGCCTCCACACCACTCACAGCGGATACTGCTGCTTTTAACCTTGACTGGAGGGGGAGTGTGAGTGTGTTTGTGTGTGTTTTTGTGTCTGTGTATGCGTGTGTGATGTTACTACAACATTTCTTTGAAGAGTGAAGAATACTCCAGTCCAGAATGGAGATTACAGATTACAACCAAGTTGTCGAACTCGGACCCTGCTTGTCTGATGTTTGACCACCCATGTGATCTTTTTGTTGTTACTTGGAAGCAAAAAGGTTAGTCCTATGGGGACAGCCGAAGAACCCTTTTAGAACCCTTTTTCCTAATAGTGTATCCTCATGGATCCTCATGAATGTCCTTCCTTAAATCTTGATGGCGGCACTTAACTATTCTGACATTCCCTGTCATACAGTATTTCCCTGCTCTTTCGAGGTCTAAAGTAAAGGATTATCTCTGTTGTGTATAATATTGAGTTCCGCACCAGAATGTGACTGACAGAATGGGTGTTGTATGTGGAGGATGAGGGCTGAAGTAGATATCTCAGATAGGGGGGAGTGAGGCCGAAGAGGGTTTTATGAATAAACATCAACCAGTGGGTCTTGCGACGGGTTGAACAGTTTACAGCGGAGTATAGAGTGCAGTGATGTGTCATATAAGGAACATTGGTGGCTAATCTGATGGCCGAATGGTAAAGAACATCGAGCCGCTCGAGAGCACCCTTACCTGCCAATCTCTAAATTACGTTTCCATAATCTAGCATGGGTAGGATGGTCATCTGAATCAGGGTTAGTTTGGCAGCTGGGGTGAAAGAGGAGTGATTACAATAGAGGAAACCAAGTCTAGATTTAACTTTAGCCTACAGCTTGGAAATGTGCTGAGAGAAGGACAGTGTACCGTCTAGCCCAGACATGGGCAAACTACGGCCCGCGGGCCACATACGGCCCGTTAGGCTTTTTAATCCGGCCCGCCGAACTTGTCCAAATTATAGTAAAAACCTCCTTTTTTCCCCTTTCCCTGCAATGCCCACGTTTCCCCAATAGATGGCGCACTCAAAACACATTGACCGTTGTTGGAGTGGCGCGTATTTCTCTTTATTTCACTTTAATTTTCACTTCGTTTCACGTCACCATTAAGCCCTTCTGTGAAAATGAGCGGACCAAAGAGAAGGAAAGTGGACAGCGAATGCCGAGTGTTTAATAAGGAGTGGACAACAAAATACTTCTTCACTGAAGTCCGATCAACGGCTGTATGTCTGATATGCCAAGAAGCTGTTGCGGTTTTCAAAGAGTACAATATCAGCCGTCACTTTGCGAGAGCAATGCGCATTTACGCACAGCAGCGGTACAGTAGCTTAATTAACACGCCGCACATCGCTCTTAATTTAAATTTAAATTTTCAGCTGATATTTAATACAGCCTATGTCTGTGTGCTTGGCAACGATACACGTGTACTGTTTGCGCGTGAAGGCGAGGGCGTCCGTGGCGAGTTTGTAGAGCGCGCGGTCAGGACAATCCATCCATGATTTTGCGGAGTTTAACACAAGTAGATATTATTGAGCTTGAGTATTTCGTTGTGTAATAATATGTTTTGAATGTTGAAAGTGATTCCATTTTTCAATAAATGTTGATTTCTGTAACTTTGCACCTTCGATTGAAACTTATTAAAAACAGACGCAATCTTGATAAATCACAGTGCGTATGTTATTTTAATCTATTTACATTTCCTCCTCCCAGTATCTCCGAAATAGTATGTAAATGCCATATCTTGCATATTCCTTGAGACAAATTTATTAACTGATAAGGGCTATTTTTCACATTTGAAAGACAGTTAATAAATTGGGTTGTAGTGTTCTTATGTTCTATGAGGTTTGCACACACTACATTTAATGCTTTAGTATATCCGGCCCAAACACTCCCTCCAAATGCTCCTGGCCCGGCCCCTCTGTCAAATTTTAGAACCCATTGTGGCCCGCGAGTCAAAAAGTTTGCCCACCTCTGGTCTAGCCATACTCCCAAATACTTGTATGAAGGGACTACCTCAAGCTCTAAACCCTCAGAGGTAGTAATAACACATGTGGGAAGAGGGGCATTCTTCTTACCAAACCGCAGGGAAAGCTTGTTGGACACTAAGAAAGCTTTGTTGTAGAGCGTTTAAACACAAAATCCGGGGAGGGGCCCGCTGAGTATAAGACTGTACCATCTGCATATAAATGGATGAGAGTTGATGCAAATTCAGAAGAGCATGGGGCCTATGATCGAGTCTTGGGGTACACCCTTGGTGACAGGCAGTGGATGAGACAGCAGATGTTCTGACTTTATACAATACACTCTTTGAGAGGTAGTTAGCAAACCAGGCCAAAGACCCCTCAGAGACACCAATACTTCTTAGCCGGCCCACTAGAATGGAATGGTCTACCGTATCAAAAGCTTTGGTCAAGTCAATAAAAATAGCAGCACAACATTGCTTAGAATCAAGGGAAATGGTGACATCATTGAGGACCTTTAAGGTTGCAGTGACACATCTATAACCTAAGTGGAAATAGACATCAAGAAAGCCAGTCAGTTGATTATTGACAAGTTTTTCCAACACGTTTGATAAACAGGGAAAAATAGAAATAGGCCTATACCAGTTAGAACATTCACCCTCTGAATGGCACACACAATCCATATCTCAAGGCTTAAAAATCATTCCTTAACCTGTCTCTTCCCCTTCATCTACACTGATTCAAGTGGATTTAAGTGACATCATTAAGGGATCATAGCTTTCACCTGGATTCACCTGGTCAGCTGTACTTAATGTGTTGTACACTCAGTGTATAGCACAGTGTTAGCTAGCTAGGATGCTACATAAGATGCAACACACTTCATGTCATACAGTAGTTCCCTGCTCTTTTGAGCTCTAAATTGTAGGATTATGTTGTGTGGAGGCAGAAAACAACAACTGCTGCTGTCCTGTAGAATTAGCTAGCACGCTACAGTAACTCTCAACAGGCGACATAATTCCAGGTGTATTTCCTTGCTCTTTGGAGGTTGAAAGGGGAGGATTCTCTCTAAATAGCACAGCTGTCCCATAGCATTAGCTAGCACGCTAGCTGTCAACAGGAAGCTACACACAATGTTACATATTATTTCCCTGCTCTTTTGAGGTCTTATGGGAAGGATTTTCTCTGTTGTAGAAAGGGCCGTAACCAGGGTTTGAGTTTTAGTGAGGTCCGGAATAACTTTTTGAAAGTTTACTGCATTTCGATACAATTAAAACACTTAAAAATGTTGTATGGAGAACAGAAATCAACAAGCAAAAATGGCCCTAGCCATTATCACCTTGGCTGCTGTATGTTCATTCAGTCAATCTACAAACACATAGCCTATTAGATATGCAATTGTGATGTTATACCCTTGAAAGGGGGGAAATATGAGAAGTGATTCACACTGACAAGTAGCATCAGCAACTCTTCAGCCAGTTGTAATGATGAATTGCATAAAATCCTCAACTCTACATAGATTCAGTGCATTCAGAAAATATTCAGACATTTTGTTACATTACAGCCTTATTCTTAAATGGGTATATTGTTTTTTTTCTTCTCCTCTTCAATCTACACACAATACCCGATAATGACAAAGCAAAAACATGTTTTTGGAATTTGTTGCAAATTTCTAAAAAATGTCAAACTGAAATATCACATTCACATAAGTATTCCGACCCTTTACTCAGTACTTTGTTGAAGCACTTTTGGCAGCGATTACAGCCTCAAAGGATTTCACGTGGCCAAACTGCTAAATCCCCCAAATGGGAAAATTAAACTATGTCCACTTGTGGGAAGGGTCCGTGGACACTTAAGTTATGTTGAGTGTGTTTCACTTGGTGACCTCAGAAGTACAGGAAACACACACAACTATATCTCTGAATGTATCCATTTCTCAATTATGGTGTTCTCATCTAATTATTGTATAAAATGAATGAGTAAAGATGAAACTATTTGTGAAATGATGTATGTGATGTTAACCATTAATTTTGAGAGAATTGTATTCCCTGTAAAAATGTAACTAGTCAGCGGTTACGCCCCCGTGAGCACAGACATAATCTGGCATCATGGAACCGCCCTCTTCTACTGTTACGAATAAAAGCCCCTCCTGAGAAAATCCTCTGAAGACTAAGCAAACTCACAGCGTGAGCTGTGTTTGCTTATAGTTAAGACCACAAAAACCTCAGTGTAAGCTAAGGTTGCAATGGTTGTTGAATTCCTAACCATACCACGTGGAGCATCGGCTACACAGCTGAACATAAACTCAGACTATCGATCCTCAAAGAATGAGAGTAGAATAATCTTAGATACTAATTACTAGCTAGAAATTATGCAAACCTCGGAAGCGAATAACGACAACAGCTGAAACATTTATTCTAAGAACAATGGACGCCTGACGGTTCCATTACAACAGACACTATCAGGAGTCGCCACCATGAGTAGCCAGAGACTCTCTGATGAACTGACCAACGATTCCAACAGAGAAGACAACAACTACACAATGGCGTAAATATATTGATTGCAAATATTCCCGAATGAGCGAGCGTTCATGTGCAAAGGATTAGCATTTCAATGAATACAATTATCCACTGTGTGTAGTGATCCATTTGGTCTTTCCCGCTCTCTCTCTTCCACACCCCCTTCCCTTTGTCCACCAAGCCGTTATATCTGTTTAGCCCACTAGGGGATCTTCATTGTTCGTAACCAATATTTGTTTGTTTATGCATTTCTGTGAGTTTATGCATTTCTGTTACTTAGTAAATCAATTATTAAGCCAATTGGTGTATGGATGATTCATAGTTTAGGCTGGGTTCGTGCAGAACCCAACAATTTACAGCGTTTAGAATGAGACTGTCGTGAGGTAAAGAATAATTCATTAATAGAAGACTAATTGATCAAATATTAAAATATCTGAATAGTTATATTCGGAAAAGTATAACTTTATAGTCTGAAGATTTTCCGTGGTGCCCCAACTTCCGAGTTAATTCAATTTACATGATTAGTTTAATCACGTAATAATAATTACAGAGAAATTATTTAATAAAAATGCACCTTTAACGATGCCAAAGACACGACATCCATATTTGGGGAGTTTCTCCCATTCTTCTCTGCAGATCCTCTCAAGCTCTGTCAGGTTGGATGGGGAGCTTTGCTGCATAGCTATTTTCAGGTCTCTCCAGAGATGTTTGATCGGGTTCAAGTCCAAGACTTGTCCCGAAGCCACTCCTGCATGGTCTTGGCTGTGTGCTTAGGGTCGTTGTCCTGTTGGAAGGTGAACATTTGCCCCAGTCTGAGGCCCTGAGCAGGTTTTCATCAAGTGGGCTGTCATGTGCCTTTTACTTAGGATTGGCTTCAGTCTGGCAACTCTACCATAAAGGCTTGATTGGTGGAGTGCTGCAGAATTGGTAATCCTTCTGGAAGGTTCTCCCATCTCCATAGAGGAACTCTGAAGCTCTGTCACCTCCCAGACCAAGGCCCACCTCCCCCGATTGGTTTGGTGGTTCCAAACTTCTTCCATTTAAGAATGATGGAGGCCACTGTGTTCTTGGGGACCTTCAATGCTGCAAAAATGTTTTGGTACTCTTCCCCAGATCTGTACCTCGACACAATCCTGTCTCGAAGCTCTGCAGACAATTCCTTCGACCTCATGGCTTGGTTTTTGCTCCAACATGCACTGTCAACTGTGGGAGCTTTTATAGACTGCTGTGTGCCTTTCCAATCAATGGAATTTACCACAGGTGGACTCCAATCATATTGTTGAAACATCTCAAGGATGATCAAAAGAAACAGGATGCACCTGAGCTCAATTTCGAGTCTCATAGCAAAGGTTCTGAATACTTATGCAAATAAGGTATCTGTTTTTTTATTATGAATACATTTGCAAAAAAAATCTAAAAACCTTTTTCGCTTTGTCATTATGGGGTATTGTATATAGATTGATGAGGAACATGTTTAAATGAATCTATTTTAGAATATGGCTGTAAGGTAAGAAAATGTGGAAAAAGTGAAGGGGTCTGAATACTTTCTGAATATACTGTATCTCTTTTCTCAAATTACAGAGTATTCACGTTTGTATTCTAAGGCCTTACTAATCAAGCTCCACACAAACAGACATCAATGGAGCTCACAGATGACCCTATTATCACATTCAAATGAATTATTTCAGAATATGACCTACAATTCTGTATTAATATCAGTGATGTAGTGGCAAAATGGTGGGTAAGGGATAAGAAGAACAAACACTGATATAAACAAAACTTTTTAGAACTGGATTGTTTGCATTTTGATAGCATTTTAAAGCAGGCCTATAGGGAAGATAGGCCATCTTGAGATGTGTTCATATTGAAACATATACACATATTTTTTTCTCCTAATTTGTTTGATAAGGTTAGTAGAGATTTTCTCAGGGGACCCCACATGGGCCTCAACCCTAAGTTTGGGTACCACTGTACTAACCTCTCTCTCGCTCTCTATCTTGCTTCCACCTGCATGCATTGCAGCCATAGATTGCAGCCATATCTATAAGCAACTAAGTTCTGCACTAATTTTCCGAAATTCGGAGTCGCGGGAAGTTTTTACAGGAGTCGCGGGAAGGTTTTAAAAATGGACTTTTGTCTGGCATCGCAAACAACCGGTCAGCAGCGTCTCTTGTTTTGCCTACTTCTCTAGTGAGCTGGGGAAGTTTGTTTCATGTTTCAGGCCCTTGCCCTGTACCGCTAGAGGGCAGGGTTAGAGAGAGTGGTGAATGTGCTGCTAAGAAGGCAAATAAAGGAGGCAAATCCAGCAGACGCAGGCGAACATAACAAACAAACCACTCTTCATGATTCCAGAGGCAAAAGAACGATTAGAACTCAGATCAATAATATAGGCGTTCTGAGCTTTGATCACTGCTAGGAAGCAGTATTTAGACTTAGTTGATTTTCTTATTGAGTACAAAATATACAGTACTGGCATTCTCTCAACCAGCTTCATGAGGTAGTTACCTGGAATGCATTTCATTTAACAGGTGTGCCTTGTTAAAAGTTCATTTGTGGAATTTCTTTCCTTCTTAATGCGTTTGAGCCAATCAGTTGTGTTGTGACAAGGTATCGGTGGTATACAGAAGATAGCCCTTTTTTGGTAAAAGACCAAGTCCATATTATTACATTTTACATTTACATTTAAGTCATTTAGCAGACGCTCTTATCCAGAGCGACTTACAAATTGGTGAATACACCTTCTGACATCCAGTGGAACAGCCACTTTACAATAGTGCATCTAAATCATTAAGGGGGGGGGTGGTGAGAAGGATTACTTATCCTATCCTAGGTATTCCTTGAAGAGGTGGGGTTTCAGGTGTCTCCGGAAGGTGGTGATTGACTCCGCTGTCCTGGCGTCGTGAGGGAGTTTGTTCCACCATTGGGGGGCCAGAGCAGCGAACAGTTTTGACTGGGCTGAGCGGGAACTGTACTTCCTCAATGGTAGGGAGGCGAGCAGGCCAGAGGTGGATGAACGCAGTGCCCTTGCTTGGGTGTAGGGCCTGATCAGAGCCTGGAGGTACTGCGGTGCCGTTCCCCTCACAGCTCCGTAGGCAAGCACCATGGTCTTGTAGCGTATGCGAGCTTCAACTGGAAGCCAGTGGAGAGAGCGGAGGAGCGGGGTGACGTGAGAGAACTTGGGAAGGTTGAACACCAGACGGGCTGCGGCGTTCTGGATGAGTTGTAGGGGTTTAATGGCATAGGCAGGGAGCCCAGC